>NC_071431.1:1412975-1503406 GCF_017976375.1 Cuculus canorus
TCAGCACATGTCCCCTCTCAGTTCTCCAGACACTTTGACATGACAGATGTTAACTCCAGTGACCCCATCACACGTGTACCTGAGCATTCCAGGACAGATGTCCCACCCCCTCCCCGGTGTCCCTGCTGAGGTCCCTCCTGAGGTCCCCCGTGGTCCCCCCCTCCCCGGTCAGGGTGTCCTCCGGTGGTGCCGCCGCGGGACGGGGGGATCCGGTACCGGGGTCTGACGCCGGAGGCGGTGCGCGGCGCTCGCCGCCTGCCCTTCGACTACGAGATCGAGGTCGTCTGTCGGCCGCAGCGCGAACTCACCGGGCCCAAAGTGCGCAAATGCCAGCGCGACGGCACCTGGACCGGCGCCCACCGGCCCAGCAGATGCCGTGAGTCACCAACAGCCCATCCATCAACATCAACAGCTCCATCAGCCCCATCTCCATCAACATCGTCTCCATAACCATCATCCTCACCATCATCTCCATCCCCATCATCTCCATCATCATCTCCATAATCATCTCCATCATCACTTCCATTCATCATCTCCATCCCCATCCCCATCATCCTCACCATCATCTCCATTCCCATCATCTCCATCCCCATCATCTCCATCCCATCATCTCCATCATCTCCATCATCATCTCCATCATCTCCAACATCATCTCCATCATCTCCAACATCATCTCCATCATCTCCATCCCCATCACCTCCATCATCCCCATCCCCATAACCAACATCATCCCCATCATCTCCATCCCCATCTCCATCAACATCATCTCCATCCCCATAACCGTCATCCTCACCATCATCTCCATCCCCATCTATCCCCATCATCTCCATCAACATCATCTCCATCATCTTCACCAACATCATCTCCATCCCCATCTCCATCCCCATCTCCATCATCATCTCCATTCCCATCATCTCCATCCCCATCATCTCCATCATCTCCACCATCCCCATAACCAACATCATCTCCTCCATCTCCATCATCATCATCTCCATCATCTCCATCTCTATCCCCATCATCTCCATCTCCATCCCCATCATCTCCATCATCTTCACCAACATCATCTCCATCCCCATCATCATCATCTCCATCATCTCCATCTCTATCCCCATCATCTCCATCTCCATCATCATCATCTCCATCATCCTCACCATCATCTCCATCACCATCATCTCCATCTCCATCCTCTCCATCCCCATCACCCCCATCATCTCCATCCCCGTCATCCCCGTCATCTCCATCATCCCCATAACCAACATCATCATCTCCATCATCTCCATCCCCATCTCCATCACCATCTCCATCCCCATCATCTCCATCATCATCTCCATTCATCATCTCCATCCCCATCACCATCATCACCATCTCCACCATCTCCATCACCATCATCCTCACCATCATCTCCATCATCAACATCATCTTCATCCCCATCATTTCCATCATCCCCATCGCCATCATCAACATCATCTCCATCTCCAACGTCATCCCCATCATCATCTCCATCCCCATCATCACCATCATCCTCATCATCTCCATCTCCATCATCTCCATCCCCATCATCATCATCCCCATCATTTCCATCATCTCCATCATCTCCATCATCCCCATCATCTCCATCTCCATCATCTCCATCATCTCAGTCCCATCTCCATCATCCTCACCATCATCTCCATCTCCATCCCCATCATCTCCATCATCCCCATAACCATCATCATCTCCATCTCCATAACCACCATCATCTCCATCATCTCCATCCCCATCATCAACACCATCTCCATCCCCATCATCAACATCATCTCCATCCCCATCATCAACACCATCTCCATCCCCATCATCAACATCATCTCCATCCCCATCATCAACACCATCTCCATCCCCATCATCAACATCATCTCCATCCCCACCATCATCTCCATCTCCATCTCCATCATCTCCATCCCCATCCCCATCTCCATCCCCATCATCTCCATCTCCATCCCCATCTCCATCCCCATCATCATCTCCATCCCCATCACCTCCATCATCTCCATCAACATCATCTCCACCATCTCCATCCCCATAACCATCATCCTCACCATCATCTCCATCTCCATCATCTCCATCACCATCATTCTCACCATCATCATCATCTCCATCAACATCATCTTCATCCCCATCATCATCATCATCCCCATCATTTCCATCATCTCCATCCCCATCATCACCTCCATCCCCATCATCTCCACCATCTCCATCCCCATAACCATCATCATCATCTCCATCACCTCCATCCCTATCATCTCCACCATCTCCATCCCCATAACCATCTCCATCATCTCCATCCCCATCCTCACCATCATCTCAGTCCCATCCCCATCATCTCCTCCATCTCCATCTCCATCATCTCCATCCCCATCATCTCCTCCATCTCCATCCCCATCATCTCCATCCCCATCATCTCCATCCCCATAACCATCATCCTCACCATCACCTCCATCCCCATCATCTCCATCCCCATCATCATCATCATCTCAGTCCCATCTCCATCATCTCCATCTCCATCCTCACCATCATCTCCATCCCCATCTCCATCATCTCCATCATCCTCACCATCATCTCCATTCCCATCATCACCATCATCCCCATCATCTCCATCATCTCCATCTCCATCCTTATCATCCCCATCATCTCCATCATCTCCATCTCCATCCTTATCATCCCCATCATTTCCATCATCTCCATCCCCAACATCAACATCATCTCCAACATCATCTCCATCCCCATCATCTCCATAATCATCTCCATTCATCATCATCTCCATCCCCATCATCACCATCATCTCAGTCCCATTCCCATCATCATCCCCATCATCATCTCCATCCCCATAACCAACATCATCTCCATCCCCATCACCATCATCCTCACCATCATCTCCATCATCTCCATAACCATCATCCTCACCATCATCCCCAGTCCCCTCATCTCCATCATCTCCATCATCATCTCCATCATCATCATCTCCATCATAACCATAACCATCATCCTCACCATCACCTCCATCCCCATCATCTCCATCCCCATCACCATCTCCATCCTCACCATCATCTCAGTCCCATCTCCATCCTCACCATCATCATCTCCATCATCTCCATCCCCATCATCCCCATCATCACCTCCATCCCCATAACCATCACCATCTCCATCTCCATCCCCATCATCTCCATCATCTCCATCCCCATCATCTCCATCATCTCCATCCCCATCATCTCCTCATCTCAGTCCCATCTCCATCATCATCTCCATCTCCATCCTCAACATCATCTCCATCCCCATCATCATCTCCATCCCCATAACCATCATCATCTCCATCACCTCCATCCCCATCATCTCCACCATCTCCATTCATCATCTCCATCCATAACCTTCACCATCTCCATCTCCATCCTCACCATCATCTCAGTCCCATCTCCATCATCTCCATCCCCATCATCTCCATCATCTCCATCCCCATCATCATCATCATCTCAGTCCCATCTCCATCATCTCCATCATCTCCATCCTCACCATCATCTCAGTCCCATCTCCATCATCTCCATCCCCATCATCTCCATCATCTCCATCCCCATCATCATCATCATCTCAGTCCCATCTCCATCATCTCCATCATCTCCATCTCCATCCTCACCATCATCTCAGTCCCATCTCCATCATCTCCATCCCCATCATCTCCACCATCTCCATCCCCATCATCATCATCATCTCAGTCCCATCTCCATCCTCACCATCTCCATCCTCACCATCATCTCCATCCCCATCTCCATCCCCATAACCACCATCATCTCCACCATCCCCCCATCTCCATCTCCATCCTCACCATCATCTCAGTCCCATCCCCATCCCCACCATCTCCACCATCTCCACCCCCCTCTCCCCGTGTCCCCCCCCCCGTTGGCCGCTGTCCCCCCTGGAGATGACGCGGCCGTTGGTCCCCGCAGTGCGGCCGTGCCCGAAGGCGCAGCTGAGCCTGGAGAACGGGCGGGCGGTGGCCATGGCCATGGAGCGCGTCCCGGTGGAGGGCACGTGGGCCGAGTTCTCCTGCGAGCCCGGCTTCCGCCTGGTGGGCAGCGCCCGCTCCAACTGCACCAAACTGGGACGCTGGAGCTCCCCGAAGCCCCACTGCGAGCGTGAGGGGACCCCAACGGACCTCCTGGGGGTGGAGGGAACCCATGGGGACGTCTCAAGGGTGGGGGGAACCCATGGGAACAACTATGGGGTGGTGGGAACCCATGGGAGGTCTTTGGGGTGGTGGGAACCCATGGGGACGTCTATGGGGTGGTGGGAACCCATGGGAGGTCTTTGGGGTGGTGGGAACCCATGGGAGGTCTTTGGGGTGGTGGGACCCCATTGCACCTCCTGGGGGTGGTGGGAACCCATCGGGACGTCTCTGGGGTGGTGGGATCCCATGGGAGGTCTTTGGGGTGGTGGGAACCCATGGGAACAACTATGGGGTGGTGGGAACCCATGGGATGTCTTTGGGGTGGTGGGAACCCATTGGATGTCTTTGGGGTGGTGGGAACCCATGGGACGTTCTGGAGATGGTGGGAACCCATTGGAGGTCTTTGGGGTGGTGGGAACCCATGGGGACGTCTTTGGGGTGGTGGGAACCCATTGCACCTCCTGAGGGTGGGGGGAACCCATGGGGACGTCTATGGGGTGGTGGGAACCCATTGGATGTCTTTGGGGTGGTGGGAACCCATGGGAACGTCTATGGGGTGGGGGGATCCCATGGGAGGTCTTTGAGGTGGTGGGAACCCATGGAGGTCTTTGGGCTGATGGGATCCCATTGGAGGTCTTTGAGGTGGTGGGAACCCATGGGATGTCTTTGGGGTGGTGGGACCCCATCGCACCTCCTGGGGGTGGTGGGAACCCATGGGGACGTCTATGGGGTGGTGGGATCCCATGGGAGGTCTTTGGGGTGGTGGGAACCCATCGCACCTCCTGAGGGTGGGGGGAACCCATGGGGACGTCTATGGGGTGGTGGGAACCCATGGGAGGTCTTTGGGGTGGTGGGAACCCATTGGAGGTCTTTGGGGTGGTGGGATCCCATGGGAGGTCTTTGGGGTGGTGGGACCCCATTGCACCTCCTGGGGGTGGTGGGAACCCATCGGTACGTCTATGGGGTGATGGGATCCCATGGGAGGTCTTTGGGGTGGAGGGATCCCATGGGAGGTCTTTGAGGTGGTGGGACCCCATTGCACCTCCTGAGGGTGGGGGGAACCCATGGGGACGTCTATGGGGTGGTGGGAACCCATGGGAGGTCTTTGGGGTGGTGGGACCCCATTGCACCTCCTGAGGTGTGGGGGAACCCATGGGGACGTCTATGGGGTGGTGGGAACCCATTGGATATCTTTGGGTGGTGGGATCCCATCACACTCCTGGGGCTGGTGGGACCCATGGGACGTCTATGGGGTGGGGGGACCCCATCGCACCTCCTGAGGGTGGGGGGAACCCATGGGGACGTCTATGGGGTGGGGGGAACCCATGGGAACAACTATGGGGTGGTGGGAACCCATGGGACGTCTTTGGGGTGGTGGGAACCCATTGGATGTCTTTGGGGTGGTGGGACCCCATCGCACCTCCTGAGGGTGGGGGGAACCCATGGGGACATCTATGGGGTGGTGGGAACCCATGGGAGGTCTATGGGGTGATGGGAACCCATGGGAGGTCTTTGGGGTGGTGGGAACCCATGGGAGGTTCTGGGGGTGGTGGGATCCCATGGGAGGTTCTGGGGGTGGTGGGATCCCATGGGAGGTCTTTGAGGTGGAGGGATCCCATGGGAGGTTCTGGAGGTGGTGGGAACCCATGGGAGGTCTTTGAGGTGGTGGGAACCCATGGGAGGTTCTGGGGGTGGTGGGAACCCATGGGAGGTCTTTGGAATGGGGTCTCCAGCGTTGGGGTCTGTGTGTGACTCCGTTTTTCCCCCTCAGCCGTACGGCGACTGCTCTCAGGTGAGTGACCCCCGGGGCCCTCTTCCTCTTCCTCTTCCTCTTCCTCTTCCTCTTCCTCTTCCTCTCCCTCCATCCTCCTCCTTCCCCTCAGCTCTCCTCTACGTTATCTCCCACCCCATCATCTCCCATCTCCTTATGTCCCACTCCTTATCTCCCCTTTATCTCCCACCCTCTTATCTCCCACCCTCTTATCTCCCACCCCCGTTATCTCCCACCCCTTTTTATCGCACCCCCTTATCTCTCACCCCTTGTCTCCTATCCCCTTATCTCCCACCCCGTTATCTCCAACCCCATCCTCTCCCACCCCACCGTGTTACCCCTTTATCTCCCACTCATTATCTCCCACCTGTTATCCCCCACCCCCTTATCTCCCACCCCCCTATCTCCCTCCTCGTTATCTCCCACCCCCTTATCTCCCACCCCCCTATCTCCCTCCTCGTTATCTCCCACCCCCTTATCTCCCACCCCCCTATCTCCCTCCTCGTTATCTCCCACCCCCTTATCTCCCATCCCGTTATCTCCCACCCTGTTATCTCCATTCCCATCATCTCCAACCCCATCACCTCCAGTCCCATCATCTCCCATCTCGTTATCTCCAACCCCATCCTCTCCCGCCTCATCCTGTTACCCCCTTATCTCCCACCCCCTTATCTCTGACCCCATCATCCCCACCCCGTTATCTCCCACCCCGTTATCTCCAACCCCATCCTCTCCCTCCCCATCCTGTTCCCACCCCGTTATCTCCAGTCCCATCACCTCCAGTCCATCCTCTCCCACCCCACCCTCTTATCTCCCACCCTCTTATCTCCCACCCCATTATCATCTCCCATCCCTTTATCACCTCCTACCCCACCCTGTTACCCCTTTATCTGTTACCCCCTTTATCTCCCACCCCCTTTATCTCCCACCCCCTTATCTCCAACCCCATCCTATTAACCCGTTAACTCCCATCCTGTTACCCCCTTATCTCCCACCCCCTTATCTCCCACCCCCTTAATCTCCCACCCTTTATCTCCCACCCCTTTATCTCCCACCCTTTATCTCCCACCCCCCCTTTATCTCCTCCCCTTCCCTCCCCTCCATCTGTATCCTTCTCCTCCTCCATCTCCTCCTCCATCTCCTCCTCCTTCTCCTCCTCCATCTCCTCCTCTTTCTCCTCCTCCTTCTCCTCCTCCATCTCCTCCTCCATCTCCTCCTCCTTCTCCTCCTCCATCTCCTCCTCCATCTCCTCCTCCATCTCCTCCTCCATCTCCTCCTCCTTCTCCTCCTCCATCTCCTCCTCCATCTCCTCCTCCATCTCCTCCTCCATCTCCTCCTCCTTCTCCTCCTCCATCTCCTCCTCCATCTCCTCCTCCTTCTCCTCCTCCTTCTCCTCCTCCTTCTCCTCCTCCATCTCCTCCTCCTTCTCCTCCTCCTTCTCCTCCTCCTTCTCCTCCTCCATCTCCTCCTCCATCTCCTCCTCCTTCTCCTCCTCCTTCTCCTCCTCCTTCTTCTCCTCCTTCTCCTCCTCCATCTCCTCCTCCTTCTCCTCCTCCTTCTCCTCCTCCATCTCCTCCTCCTTCTCCTCCTCCATCTCCTCCTCCTTCTCCTCCTCCTTCTCCTCCTCCATCTCCTCCTCCTTCTCCTCCTCCATCTCCTCCTCCATCTCCTCCTCTTTCTCCTCCTCCTTCTCCTCCTCCATCTCCTCCTCTTTCTCCTCCTCCTTCTCCTCCTCCATCTCCTCCTCCATCTCCTCCTCCATCTCCTCCTCCATCTCCTCCTCCTTCTCCTCCTCCATCTCCTCCTCCTTCTCCTCCTCCATCTCCTCCTCCATCTCCTCCTCCTTCTCCTCCTCCATCTCCTCCTCCATCTCCTCCTCCTTCTCCTCCTCCTTCTCCTCCTCCTTCTCCTCCTCCATCTCCTCCTCCTTCTCCTCCTCCTTCTCCTCCTCCTTCTCCTCCTCCATCTCCTCCTCCATCTCCTCCTCCTTCTCCTCCTCCTTCTCCTCCTCCATCTCCTCCTCCTTCTCCTCCTCCATCTCCTCCTCCTTCTCCTCCTCCTTCTCCTCCTCCATCTCCTCCTCCTTCTCCTCCTCCATCTCCTCCTCCTTCTCCTCCTCCTTCTCCTCCTCCATCTCCTCCTCCTTCTCCTCCTCCATCTCCTCCTCCTTCTCCTCCTCCTTCTCCTCCTCCATCTCCTCCTCCATCTCCTCCTCCATCTCCTCCTCCATCTCCTCCTCCTTCTCCTCCTCCATCTCCTCCTCCTTCTCCTCCTCCTTCTCCTCCTCCATCTCCTCCTCCATCTCCTCCTCCATCTCCTCCTCCATCTCCTCCCATCCTCATTACCATTCCAATCTCGGAGCCGCCGGTGACATCAACCACCACCACCACCTCCTCCTCCTCCTCGCTGGCGTTGTCCTCCTCCTCCTCTTCATCTTTGTGGTCCTTCTCCTCCTCCTCTTCATCTCTGTGGTCCTCCTCCTCTTCATCGTCGTCATTGTCCTCCTCTTCATCGTTGTCATCGTCCTCCTCTTCGTCGTTGTCATTGTCCTCCTCTTCGTCGTTGTCATTGTCCTCCTCCTCTTCTTCCTCGCCGTGGTTCTCCTCCTCCTCCTCCATCTCCTCCTGGTGGTGGCGGTTGTCCTCCTCGCGGCCGGTGGGACGCGATGGCCGTCCTCCTTCCCTCCATCGCAACCTCTTGACCCTTTGGGGATGGCATCTCCACCACCGTCGTCGTCGTTGTCGCCACCCCCCAAAGCCTTTGGGCGCCTCTTTGGGGTGATGACGGCGTTGAGCGTTGTGGTGGGATCTCACCCGACGTCGGGAACAGGGAAGAAGGCCGTCCACGTCGGAGCGCTCTTCCCCATGAGCGGCGGTTGGCCGGGAGGACAGGCGTGTCCTGCCCCGCCGTCCGCATGGCCCTGGAGGACATCAACAGCCGGAGGGACATCCTGCCCGACTACGAGCTACGGCTCATCCACCACGACAGCAAGGTGACAACCGGGGGGACACCATGGGGGGGACACCATGGGGGGAGGAGAGGGATGGGGGACACCACCGGGGGGAGATGGTGGGGCTGGAGGTGAGGATGGGGCTGGAGGGTGAGGATGGGCGGGACGACAACCCCGGGGGGAGATGATGGGGCTGGAGCGGAGGATGGGGCACCACATGGGGGAGATGATGTGGGGGAGGTGATGGATGGGGGACACCACCGGGGGGGGAGAGGATGGGGCTGGAGGTGAGGATGGGGGACACCATCAGGGGGAGATGATGGGGGTGGAGGTGAGGATGGGGCTGGAGGTGAGGATGGGGGACACCACCGGGGGGAGGAGATGGGGGTGGAGGAGATGGATGGGGGGACGCCACCAGGAGGAGATGATGGGGCTGGAGGTGAGGATGGGGCTGGAGGTGAGGATGGGGGACACCACCGGGGGGAGATGATGGGGGTGGAGGTGAGGATGGGGGACACCACGGGGGGGAGATGATGGGGGTGGAGGTGAGGATGGGGGACACCACCGGGGGGAGATGATGGGGCTGGAGGTGAGGATGGGGGGACACCACCAGGGGGGAGGAGATGGGGCTGGAGGTGAGGATGGGGGACACCACTGAGGTGATGATGGGGCTGGAGGTGAGGATGGGGGACACCAGGAGAGGGGGAGATGATGGGGGTGGAGGTGAGGATGGGGGACACCATCGGAGGAGGAGATGGGGGTGGAGGTGAGGATGGGGCTGGAGGTGAGGATGGGGGACACCATCGGGGGGAGATGATGGGGGTGGAGGTGAGGATGGGGCTGGAGGTGAGGATGGGGGACACCACCAGGGGGAGGAGATGGGGGTGGAGGAGATGGATGGGGGGACGCCACCAGGAGGAGATGATGGGGCTGGAGGTGAGGATGGAGCTGGAGGTGAGGATGGGGGACACCAATCGGGGGAGATGGGGGCTGGAGGTGAGGATGGGGCTGGAGGTGAGGATGGGGGTGGAGGTGAGGATGGGGGACACCACCGGGGGAGATGATGGGGGTGGAGGTGAGGATGGGGGACACCACCGGGGGAGATGATGGGGTGGAGGTGAGGATGGGGGACACCACCGGGGGGAGATGATGGGGGTGGAGGTGAGGATGGGGGACACCACCGGGGGGAGATGATGGGGCTGGAGGTGAGGATGGGGGACACCACCAGGGGGGAGATGATGGGGGTGGAGGTGAGGATGGGGGACACCACTGAGGTGAGGATGGGGCTGGAGGTGAGGATGGGGGACACCACCGGGGGGAGATGATGGGGGTGGAGGTGAGGATGGGGGACACCACCGGGGGGAGATGATGGGGCTGGAGGTGAGGATGGGGCTGGAGGTGAGGATGGGGGACACCACCGGGGGAGATGATGGTGGAGGTGAGGATGGGGCTGGAGGTGAGGATGGGGGACACCACCGGGGGGAGATGATGGGGCTGGAGGTGAGGATGGGGGACACCACCGGGGGGAGATGATGGGGGTGGAGGTGAGGATGGGGGTGGAGGTGAGGATGGGGGACACCACCGGGGGAGATGATGGTGGAGGTGGTGGAGATGGTGGTGGAGATGGAGATGGGGCAGAGGGAGGAGAGCACTGGGAGCTTTGGGGGGGTACTGGGAGCACTGGGAGGGCTCTGGGAGCTTTGGGGGGGCACTGGGAAGGTTATACTGGGAGGCACTGGGAGGTACTGGAGCACTGGGGGGGTACTGGGGCACTGGGAGCTTTGGAGGGGCACTGGGAAGGTATACTGGGGGTTACTGGGAGGCACTGGGGGGGTTACTGGGAGGCACTGGGAGGGTTACTGGGAGGCACTGGGGGGGTACTGGGAGCACTGGGGGGCACTGGGGGGGCACTGGGAAGGTATGCTGGGGGGTTACTGGGAGCACTGGGGGGTTACTGGGAGGCACTGGTGGTTACTGGGAGCACTGGGAGGCACTGGGGGGGCACTGGGAAGGTATACTCGGGGGTTACTGGGAGCACTGGGGGGGTACTGGGAGCACTGGGGGTTACTGGGAGCTCTGGGGGGGCATTGGGAAGGTATACTGGGGGTTACTGGGAGCACTGGGGGTTACTGGGAGGCACTGGGAGGGCACTGGGAAGGTATACTGGGGGGGTGACTGGGAGCACTGGGGGGGTTACTGGGAGCACTGGAGGGTTACTGGGAGTTACTGGGAGCTCTGGGAAGGTATACTGGGGGGTTACTGGGAGGTACTGGGGGTTACTGGGAGCACTGGGAGGCACTGGGGGGGCACCGGGAAGGTATACTGGGGGTTACTGGGGGGTTACTGGGGGTTACTGGGAGCACTGGGCGTTACTGGGAGCTCTGTCGGCGGTCGCTGCGGGAACGGCCGCGGCTCCCGCGGTGTCACCATAGCAACGGCCCCGCTGCCTATTATGGGATGGCAGCGGGGGGGGGGAGGGGAAGAACCCCACTGCTCTCCCAGTGCTCCCCAGTACCCCCCCCAGTGCTCCCAGTGCTCCCCAGTGCCCCCCAGTGCCCCCCAGTACCCCCCCAGTGCTCCCAGTGCTCTCAGTACCCCCCAGTACCCCCCAGTACCCCCCCCAGTGCTCCCAGTGCCCCCCAGTGTCTCCCCAGTATACCTTCCCAGTGCTCCCAGTACCCCCCAGTACCCCCCCACAGTGCCCCCAGTGCTCCCAGTACCCCCCAGTACCCCCCCAGTGCCCCCAGTGCCTCCCAGTACCCCCCAGTACCCCCAGTGCTCCCAGTGCTCCCAGTACCCCCCAGTGCTCCCAGTGCTTCCAGTACCCCCCAGTGCCCCAGTGCCTCCCAGTACCCCCCAGTGCTCCCAGTGCTCCCAGTACCCCCCAGTGCTCCCAGTAACCCCCCAGTGCTCCCAGTACCCCCCAGTACCCCCCCCAGTGCCCCCAGTGCTCCCAGTGCCCCCAGTACCCCCCCAGTGCCCCCAGTGCTCCCAGTACCCCCAGTGCCCCCCAGTGCTCCCAGTACCCCCCAGTGCCCCCAGTGCCCCCAGTGCCCCATCCCAGTCCCCCCAGTGCTCCCAGTGCCCCCCCAGTGCCCCCAGTGCTCCCAGTACCCCCAGTACCCCCCCCAGTGCTCCCAGTGCTCCCAGTACCCCCCAGTACCCCCCCAGTGCTCCCAGTACCCCCCAGTACCCCCCAGTGGTCCCAGTGCTCCCAGTACCCCCCAGTACCCCCCAGTACCCCCCCAGTGCTCCCAGTGCTCCCAGTACCCCCCAGTACCCCCCAGTGCTCCCAGTACCCCCCAGTAACCCCCCCAGTGCCCCCAGTGCTCCCAGTACCCCCCAGTGCTCCCAGTGCTCCCAGTGCCCCCCAGTACCCCCCAGTGCTCCCAGTGCCCCCCAGTGTCTCCCCAGTATACCTTCCCAGTGCTCCCAGTACCCCCCAGTACCCCCCCCAGTGCTCCCAGTGCTCCCAGTACCCCCCAGTACCCCCCCAGTGCTCCCAGTACCCCCCAGTACCCCCCCAGTGCCCCCAGTGCTCCCAGTCCCCCCAGTACCCCCCCAGTGCCCCCATCCCAGTCCCCCCCAGTACCCCCCAGTACCCCCCCAGTGCCCCCAGTGCTCCCAGTACCCCCCCGTACCCCCCAGTACCCCCCCAGTGCTCCCAGTGCCCCCCCCAGTGCTCCCCCAGAGCTCCCAGTCCCTCCCAGTGCCCCCCAGTACCTCTCAGTGCTCCCAGTACCCCCCAGTACCCCCCCCAGTGTCCCCAGTGCTCCAGTGCCCCCCAGTACCCCCTCAGTGTTCCCAGTGCCCCCAGTGTCTCCCCAGTATACCTTCCCAGTGCTCCCAGTCCCTCCCAGTGCCCCCCAGTGTCTCCCCAGTATACCTCTCCAGTGCCCCCAGTTCCCTCCAGTATCACCCCAGTGCCCCCCAGTACTCCCAGTGCTCTCCCAGTGCTTCCCCAGTGCCTCCCTATGACTCCCAGTGCTCCCCCAGTTACCCCCAGTCCCTCCCAGTGCCCCCCAGTGTCTCCCCAGTATACCTTCCCAGTGCTTCCAGTACCTCCCAGTGTCCCTCAGTGCCTCCCAGTGCCTCCCAGTGCCCCCCCCCAGTGTCTCCCCAGTATACCTCTCCAGTTCTCCCAGTACCTCCCAGTGTCTCTCAGTCCCTCCCAGTGCTCCCAGTGCCCCCTCAGTGCTCCCCCAGTTCCCCCCGGTGCTCCCAGTGCTCCCAGTGCCCCATAGTGCCTCCCAGTACCTCCCAGTCCCTCCCAGTTCCCCCACAGTGTCTCCCCAGTATACCTTCCCAGTGCTCCCAGTCCCTCCCAGTTCCCCCACAGTGTCTCCCCAGTATACCTTCCCAGTGCTCCCAGTCCCTCCCAGTCCCTCCCAGTGCCCCATAGTGCCTCCCAGTACCTCCCAGTCCCTCCAGTTCCCCCACAGTGTCTCCCGAGTATACCTTCCCAGTGCTCCCCCAGTCCCTCCCAGTGCCCCCGTGTCTCCCCAGTATACCTTCCCAGTGTTCCCAGTCCCTCCCAGTGCCCCATAGTGCCTCCCAGTACCTCCCAGTCCCTCCCAGTTCCCCCCAGTGTCTCCCCAGTATACCTTCCCAGTGTTCCCAGTTCCTCCCAGTGCCCCCCAGTGCTCCCCCAGTGCTCCCAGTAGCTCCCAGTGCCCCATAGTGCCCCCCCAGTGTCTCCCCAGTATACCTCTCCAGTGCTCCCAGTACCTCCCAGTGCTCCCAGTGCCCCCCCAGTGTCTCCCCAGTATACATTCCCAGTGCTCCCAGTACCTCCCAGTGTCTCTCAGTGCCTCCCAGTCCCTCCCAGTGCCCCCCCAGTGCTCCCAGTGCTCCCAGTTGCCCCCCCAGTCCCTCCCAGTGCCTCTCCCAGTGCTCACAATACCCCTCAAACCCCCCTTAGATGCCTTCAACCCAAGCGGAAGACGCTTTAAGATGGCATTTTGAGGGGTGGAACTGGTTTATACTGGTTTATACTGGTTTATACTGGTTTGAACTGGGAGGGATGGGGTCCCTCATTATCCTCCCCCCCTCCCCGATGTCTCTGACCCCCTCAAACCCCACAACCTCCCCCCCCAAACCCCCCTTAGATGCCTTCAACCCAAGTGGAAGACGCTTTAAGATGGCGTTTTGAGGGGTGGAACTGGTTTATACTGGTTTATACTGGTTTGAACTGGGAGGGATGGGGTCCCTCATTATCCTCCCCCCCTCCCGATGTCTCTGTCCCCCCAAACCCCACAACCCCCACTCCAAACCCCCTTAGATGCCTTCAACCCAAGTGGAAAACAGTTTAAGATGGCATTTTGAGGGGTGGAACTGGTTTATACTGGTTTATACTGGTTTGAACTGGGAGGGATGGGGTCCCTCATTATCCTCCCCCCCTCCCCGATGTCTCTGTCCCCCCCAAACCCCACAACCTCCCCCCCAAACCCCCCTTAGATGCCTTCAACCCAAGCGGAAAACGCTTTAAGATGGCGTTTTGAGGGGTGGAACTGGTTTATACTGGTTTATACTGGTTTGAACTGGGAGGGATGGGGTCTCCGATTGTCCTTCCCCCCTCCCCGATGTCTCTGTCCCCCCAAAACCCCACAACCCCCCCCCCCAAACCCCCCTTAGATGCCTTCAACCCAAGCGGAAGATGCTTTAAACGGCGTTTTGAGGGGTGGAACTGGTTTATACTGGTTTATACTGGTTTATACTGGTTTGAACTGGGAGTGATGGGGTCCCTCATTATCCTCCCCCCCCTCCCCGATGTCTCTGTCCCCCCCAAACCCCACAACCCCCACTCCAAACCCCCCTTAGATGCCTTCAACCCAAGTGGAAAACGGTTTAAGATGGCATTTTGAGGGGTGGAACTGGTTTATACTGGTTTATACTGGTTTGAACTGGGAGGGATGGGGTCCCTCATTATCCTCCCCCCCTCCCTGATGTCTCTGTCCCCCCCAAACCCCACAACCCCCACTCCAAACCCCCCCTTAGATGCCTTCAACCCAAGTGGAAAACAGTTTAAGATGGCATTTTGAGGGGTGGAACTGGTTTATACTGGTTTATACTGGTTTATACTGGTTTGAACTGGGAGGGATGGGGTCTCTCATTATCCTCCCCCCCTCCTCGATGTCTCTGTCCCCCCCAAACCCCACAACCCCCACCCCAAACCCCCCTTAGATGCCTTCAACCCAAGCGGAAGATGCCTTTTTTAAAATAAACGGCGGTTTGAGGGGTGGAACTGGTTTATTACTGGTTTATACTGGTTTGAAACTGGGAGGGATGGGGTCCCTCATGGCCCCTCCGCTGTCCCCCCGCAGTGTGACCCCGGACAGGCCACCAAGTACCTCTATGAGCTGCTCTACAACGACCCCATCAAGATCATCCTCATGCCGGGCTGCAGCAGTGTCTCCACTCTCGTGGCCGAAGCCGCGCGGATGTGGAACCTCATCGTGGTGAGGACCCATCTCCACGTCCCCACCACCGCGGGGGTATCTCCATCACCTTCGGATCCATCTCCACCACCTTTGGGTCCATCTCCACCACCCTGAGATCCATCCCCACCACCCTGAGATCCATCTCCACCACCCTGAGATCCATCTCCACCACCCTGAGGTCCATCTCCACCACCTTCGGGTCCATTCCCACCACCGCGGGGGCATCTCCACCACCCTGAGATCCATCTCCACCACCCTGAAATCCATCTCCACCACCTTTGGGTCCATCTCCACCACCTTTGGGTCCATCTCCACCACCTTCGGGTCCATCTCCACCACCTTTGGGTCCACCTCCACCACCCTGAGATCCATCCCCACCACCCTGAGATCCATCCCCACCACCCTGAGATCCATCTCCACCACCTTCGGGTCCATCTCCACCACCTTTGGGTCCATCTCCACCACCCTGAGGTCCATCCCCACCACCCTGAGATCCATCTCCACCACCCTGAGATCCATCTCCACCATCTTTGGGTCCATCTCCACCACCTTTGGGTCCATCTCCACCACCCTGAGATCCATCTCCACCACCCTGAGATCCATCTCCACCACCCTGAGATCCGTCTCCACCACCTTTGAGTCCATCTCCACCACCCTGAGATCCATCTCCACCACCCTGAGATCCATCTCCACCACCTTCGGGTCCATCTCCACCACCTTCGGGTCCACCACCACCCTGAGGTCCATCTCCAACACCTTTGGATCCATCTCCACCATCTTGGGGTCCATCTCCACCACCCTGAGATCCATCTCCACCACCCTGAGGTCCATCTCCACCACCCTGAGGTCCATCTCCACCACCCTGAGATCCATCTCCACCACCCTGAGATCCGTCTCCACCACCTTTGAGTCCATCTCCACCACCCTGAGATCCATCTCCACCACCCTGAGATCCACCTCCACCACCTTTGGGTCCATCTCCACCACCTTTGGGTCCATCTCCACCACTTTGGGTCCATCTCCACCACCTTTGGGTCCATCTCCACCACCTCTGATCCATCTCCACCACCCTGAGATCCATCCCCACCTCCCTGAGATCCATCTCCACCACCCTGAGATCCATCTCCACCACCCTGAGATCCATCTCCACCACCTTTGGGTCCATCTCCACCTCCCTGAGATCCATCTTCACCACCTTCGATCCATCTCCACCACCCTGAGATCCATCTCCACCACCCTGAGATCCATCTCCACCACCCTGAGATCCACCTCCACCACCCTGAGATCCATGGCTGAGGAGGTGCTGGTGGTTGTCCCTCAGCTCTCGTACGGTTCGAGCTCTCCGGCGCTCTCCAACCGCCAGCGCTTCCCCACCTTCTTCCGCACTCACCCCTCGGCGACGCTGCACAACCCGACGCGAGTCCAACTCTTCAAGAAGTGGGGATGGACCAAGATCGCCACCATCCAGCAGAGCACCGAGGTCTTCACCTCGGTACGAGCCACGAGGCCACCGCAGAGGCCACCACCCCACCGGGACCTCCAAACCCACCGTGATGCCCTCAAACCACCTTTGATGCCCTCAAACCTCTCCGTGATGCCCTCAAACTCCTCTGTGATGCCCCAAACCCCCTTTGATGCCCTCAAACCCTCCATGATGTCCTCAAACCTCTCCGTGATGCCCTCAAACCCCTCTGTGATGCCCTCAAACTCCTCCGTGATGCCCTCAATCCTCTCTTTGATGCCCTCAAACCCCTCCGTGATGCCTCAACGCCTCATTGATGCCCCAAACCCCTCTTTGATGCCCCAAACCCCTCTTTGATGCCCCCAAACCCCTCTTTGATGCCCTCAACCCCTCTTTTATGCCCCTCAAACCCTCTTTGATGCCCTCAAACCCCTCCTTGATGCCCAACCCCTCCTTGATGCCCTCAAACCCTCCTTGATGCCCTCAAACCCTCTTGATGCCCCAAACCCCCTGGATGCCCTCAACCCCTCCTCGATGCCCCAAACCCTCGTTGATGCCCCAAACCCCTCCTGATGCCCTCAAACCCTCGTTGATGCCCTCAAACCCCTTGTGATGCCCTCAAACCCCTCCTGATGCCCTCAAACCCCTCTTGATGCCCTCCAAACCCCTCCTTGATGCCCCCAAACCCCTCTTTGATGCCCTCAAACCCCTCTTTGATGCCCCCAAACCCCTCCTTGATGCCCTCAACCCCTCCTCGATGCCCTCAACCCCTTCTTGATGCCCCAAACCCTCCCTGATGCCCTCAACCCCTCTGATGCCCTCAAACCCCTTCTTGATGCCCTCAACCCCCTTGATGCCCCCAAACCCCTCTTTGATGCCCCCAAACCCCTCCTTGATGCCCTCAAACCCCTCCTGATGCCCCCAAACCCCTCTTTGATGCCCTCAAACCCCTCTTGATGCCCTCAAACCCCTCTTTGATGCCCTCAACCCCTCTTTGATGCCCTCAAACCCCTTCTTGATGCCCTCAAACCCCCTCTGATGCCCCAAACCCTCTGTGATGCCTCAAACCCCCTTTGATGCCCTCAAACCTCTCCGTGATGCCTCAACCCCTCCGTGATGCCCTCAAACCCCCTCTTATGCCCTCAAACCTCTCTGTGATGCCTCAAACTCCTCTGAGATGCCCTCAAACCCCTCTGTGATGCCCTCCAACCCCTCCATGATGCCTCAAACCCCTGTGATGCCTCAAACCCCTCCGTGATGCCCTCAATCCTCTCTTTGATGCCCTCAAACCCCTCCTTGATGCCCTCAAACCCCTCCTTGATGCCCCAAACCCCTCTCGATGCCCCAAACCCCCTCTTTGATGCCCCCAAACCCCTCCTTGATGCCTCAACCCCTCCATGATGCCCCAAACCCCTCTTTGATGCCCCCAAACCCCTTCTTGATGCCCCAAACCCCTCCTTTATGCCCTCAAACCCCTCCTTGATGCCCTCAACCCCTCGTTGATGCCCCCAAACCTCTCCCTGATGCCCTCAAACCCCTTGTTGATGCCCTCCAACCCCTCCATGATGCCCTCAAACCCCTCCTCGATGCCCCCAAACCCCTCCTCGATGCCCTCAAACCCCTCCTCGATGCCCTCCAACCCCTCCCTGATGCCCTCAACCCATCGTTGATGCCCCCAAACTCCTCCTTGATGCCCTCAACCCCTCCTTGATGCCCTCAACCCCTCCTTGATGCCCTCAACCCCTCCTCGATGCCCTCAAACCCCTCCTTGATGCCCTCAACCCCTCCTCGATGCCCTCAACCCCTCTTTTATGCCCCTCAAACCCCTCTTTGATGCCCTCAAACCCCTCTTTGATGCCCTCAACCCCTCCTCCTGATGCCCTCAACCCCTCCTTGATGCCCTCAACCCCTCTTTGATGCCCTCAACCCCTCCTCGATGCCCTCAACCCCTCGGTGATGCCTCAAACCCTCCTTGATGCCCTCAACCCATCGTTGATGCCCCAAACCCCTCTTTGATGCCCTCAACCCCTCCCTGATGCCCTCAACCCATCGTTGATGCCCCAAACCCCTCTTTGATGCCCTCAAACCCTCCTTGATGCCCCCAAACCCCTCCTTGATGCCCTCAACCCCTCCTCGATGCCCCATCCCTCCTCGATGCCCTCAAACCCCTCCTTGATGCCCTCAACCCCTCCTTGATGCCCTCAAACCCCTCTTTGATGCCCCCAAACCCCACCTTGATGCCCTCAAACCCCCTCCTTGATGTCCTCAACCCCTCTTTGATGCCCTCAAACCCCTCCCTGATGCCCTCAAACCCCTCTTTGATGCCCTCAAACCCCTCTTTGATGCCCTCAAACCCCTCCTTGATGCCCTCAAACCCCTCTTTGATGCCCTCAAACCCCTCCTTGATGCCCCCAAACCCCTCCTTGATGCCTCAACCCCCTCCTTGATGTCCTCAACGCCTCGTTGATGCCCTCAAACCCCTCCTTGATGCCCCCAAACCCCTCCTTGATGCCCTCAAACCCCTCTTTGATGCCCTCAACCCCTCTTTGATGCCCTCAAACCCCTCCTTGATGCCCTCAAACCCCTCCTTGATGCCCTCAAACCCCTTTTGATGCCTCAAACCCCTCTTTGATGCCCTCAACCCCTCCTGATGCCCTCAACCCCTCCCTGATGCCCACCAGACCCTCGATGATCTGGACCAACGCGTGAAGGAAGCCGGTTTGGAGATCACCTTCCGGCAAAGCTTCTTCTCCGATTCCGGCCGCGCCCGTTCGTAACCTCAAGGTGAGGCCTAAAGGTCCACTTTCTCCTTCCCACCACCTCCTCCGGACAAAGACGGAACCACTTCGTCCATCCAAAGGCAGCAGCTCCACCTCGAGAGGTCCACGAGTCCAAATCCACCCCAGGGGTCCTCAACGTTGAGGTCCTCCTTAGGATCTCGGTGGAAAGGAGGATGGGAGAGTGTGGAGCGCTGGGTGGGAGAGGTCCTATGGGGTGGAGAGGTCCTACGGGTGGGAGAAGAGCCGTTGGGGTTGGAGAAGTCCCACCTGAAGGTGGTTTGTGTCCCTCAGCGCCAGGACGCCCGGATCATCGTGGGCCTCTTCTACGAGACGGAGGCCAGAAAGGTCTTCTGCGAGGTGAGGCCGTGGGTGGGGTGGGAGGAGAAGACTCCGGGGGGAAGAGGAGGTGGAATGAGGGTCTCCTGAATGGATGGAGAGAAGGTTGAGAGGATGGAATGAGGTTCTCCTCAATGGAAGGGGAGAAGGTTGAGAGGATGGAATGAGGTTCTCCTCAATGGATGGAGAGAAGGTTGAGAGGATGGAATGAGGTTCTCCTCAATGGAAGAGAAGAGAAGGTTGAGAGGATGGAATGAGGTTCTCCTGAATGGATGAGGAGAAGGTTGAGAGGATGGAATGAGGTTCTCCTGAATGGATGGAGAGAAGGTTGAGAGGATGGAATGAGGTTCTCCTCAATGGATGGAGAGAAGGTTGAGAGGATGGAATGAGGTTCTCCTCAATGGATGGAGAGAAGGTTGAGAGGATGGAATGAGGTTCTCCTCAATGGATGGAGAGAAGGTTGAGAGGATGGAATGAGGTTCTCCTGAATGGAAGAGGAGAAGGTTGAGAGGATGGAATGAGGTTCTCCTCAATGGAAGGGGAGAAGGTTGAGAGGATGGAATGAGGTTCTCCTCAATGGAAGGGGAGAGAAGTTGAGAGGATGGAATGAGGTTCTCCTGAATGGATGGAGGAGAAGGTTGAGAGGATGGAATGAGGTTCTCCTCAAATGGATGAGGAGAGAAGGTTGAGAGGATGGAATGAGGTTCTCCTGAAGGGGAGAAGGTTGAGAGGATGGAATGAGGTCTCCTCAATGGATGGAGAGAAGGTTGAGAGGATGGAATGAGGTTCTCCTGAATGGAAGAGGAGAGAAGGTTGAGAGATGAATGAGGTTCTCCTCAATGGATGGAGAGAAGGTTGAGAGGATGGAATGAGGTTCTCCTCAATGGAAGAGGAGAAGGTTGAGAGGATGGAATGAGTTCTCCTCAATGGATGGAGAGAAGGTTGAGAGGATGGAATGAGGTTCTCCTCAATGGATGAGGAGAAAGGTTGAGAGGATGGAATGAGGTTCTCCTCAATGGATGGAGGAGAAGGTTTGAGAAGGATGGAATGAGGTTCTCCTCAATGGAGGATGGAGAGGAAGGTTGAGAGGATGGAATGAGGTTCTCCTGAATGGGAGAGGAGAAGGTTGAGAGGATGGAATGAGGTTCTCCTGAATGGAAGAGAGAGGAGAAGGTTGAGAGGATGGAATGAGGTTCTCCTCAATGGGAGAAAGGTTTGAGAGGATGGAATGAGGTTCTCCTGAATGGGAGGAAGGTTGAGAGATGGAATGAGGTTCTCCTCAATGGATGGAGGAGAAGGTTGAGAGGATGGAATGAGGGTCTCTCAATGGAAGAGGAGAAGGTTGAGAGGATGGAATGAGGGTCTCCAGGATGGAAGAGGAGAAGATGGAGAGGGTTTCTCCTCAGGTCTACAAAGAGAAGCCTCTACGGGAAGAAGTACGTTTGGTTCCTCATCGGTGGGTACGCGGACAATTGGTTCCGCCTGAAGGACCGGCCATCACTGCACCGAAGCGGAGATGGCCGAGGCCGTGGAAGGTCACGTCACCACCGAGATCGCATGCTCAACCCCGAGAACACAGCCCCAGCATCTCCAACATGGTACGTGGTGGCCGCGAAGAGGACCTCCTGAAGGCCCTACGCCGTTCCTTTGGAGGTGTCTCCGTTTGGACACTGTTGTTTTTCTTCTTCTTCTCCTTCTCCTCCTTCTCCTCCTTCTCCTTCTCCACCTCCTCCTCCATCTCTCCTTCCTTCTCCTCCTCCATCTCCTCCTCCATCTCCTCCTCCTCCATCTCCTCCATCTCCTCCATCTCCATCTCCATCTCCATCTCCACCTCCTCCGTCTCCATCTCCTCCTCCATCTCCTCCTCCTTCTCCTCCTCCATCTCCTCCATCTCCTCCTCCTTCTCCTCCTCCATCTCCTCCATCTCCTCCTCCTTCTCCTCCTCCATCTCCTCCTCCATCTCCTCCTCCATCTCCTCCTCCATCTCCTCCTCCATCTCCTCCTCCATCTCCTCCTCCTCCATCCTCCTCCATCTCCTCCTCCTTCTCCTCCTCCTTCTCCTCCTCCATCTCCTCCTCCTCCTCCTCCTCCATCTCCTCCTCCATCTCCTCCTCCTCCTCCCTCCATCTCCTCCTCCTCCTCCTCCTCCATCCTCCTCCTCCTCCTCCTCCTCCTCCTCCTCCATCTCCTCCTCCTTCTCCTCCTCCATCTCCTCCTCCATCTCCTCCTCCTCCTCCTCCTCCATCTCCTCCTCCATCTCCACCTCCATCTCCTCCATCTCCTCCTCCTTCTCCTCCTCCATCTCCTCCTCCTCCTCCTCCTCCTCCTCCTCCTCCATCTCCTCCTCCTTCTCCTCCTCCATCTCCTCCTCCATCTTCTCCTCCATCTCCTCCTCCTTCTCCTCCTCCATCTCCTCCTCCTCCTCCTCCTCCTCCATCTCCTCCCCTCCTCCTTCTCCTCCTCCATCTCCTCCTCCTCTCCTCCTCCATCTCCTCCTCCATCTCCTCCTCCATCTCTCCTCCACTCTCCTCCTCCTCCTCCTTCTCCTCCTCCACCTCCTCCTCCATCTCCTCCTCCATCTCTTCCTCCATCTCCTCCTCCATCTCTCCTCCATCTCCTCCTCCTCCTTTCCTCCTCCATCTCCTCCATCTCCTCCATCTCCTCCTCCATCTCCTCCTCCTCTCCTCCTCCATCTCCTCCATCTCCTCCTCCATCTCCTCCTCCATCTCCTCCTCCTTCTCCTCCTCCATCTCCTCCTCCATCTCCTCCTCCTCCATCTCCTCCATCTCCTCCATCTCCTCTCCATCTCCTCTCCACCTCCTCCTCTCCATCTCCTCCTCCATCTCTCCTCCATCTCCTCCTCCATCTCCTCCTCCATCTCCTCCTCCATCTCCTCTCCTCCTCCATCTCCTCCTCATCTCCTCCTCCATCTCCTCCTCCATCTCCTCCATCTCCTCCTCCATCTCCTCCTCCATCTCCTCCCTCTCCTCTCCATCTCCTCTCCACCTCCTCCTCCATCTCCTCCATCTCCTCCTCCATCTCCTCCTCCTCTCCTCCTCCTTCTCCTCCTCCTTCTCTCCTCCTCTCCTCCACCTCCACTCCTCCTCCATCTCCTCCTCCATCTCCTCCATCTCCATCCTCCATCTCCTCCTCCATCCTCCTCCATCTCCTCCTCCATCTCCTCCTCCTTCTCCTCCTCCATCTCCTCCATCTCTCCTTCATCTCCTCCATCTCCTCCATCTCCATCTCCTCCTCCATCTCCTCCATCTCCTCCATCTCCTCCATCTCCATCTCCATCTCCATCTCCTCCATCTCCATCTCCATCTCCATCTCCATCTCCATCTCCATCTCCATCTCCATCTCCATCTCCATCTCCATCCCATCTCCATCTCCATCTCCATCTCCATGGTTCTCCTCCTCTTTCTCCACCGCAGACGTCCCAGGAGTTCATTGCGAAGCTGCAGAAGCGCTTGGGGAAGAACCCGGAGGAGACCGGGGGCTTCCAGGAGGCGCCCTTGGCCTACGACGCCATTTGGGCGTTGGCGTTGGCCCTCAACAAGACCTCCACGGAGCTCCTCAAGAAGGGCCTCCGCTTGGAGGACTTCAACTACAACAACAAGAACATCACCGACGAGATCTACAGAGCCCTCAACTCCTCGGCCTTCGAAGGCGTCTCGGTGGGTTTGGACACCGCCGTGGTGGCCTCTGAGCCACAAAGAGGACCACAGAGTCCTCAACTCCACCACGTTCGGGATGGGGAGTGTTCCTCAGGGCCTTCTGGAAGGGGCAGAAGTCCCTCAGGGCCTCTGGAAGGGGAGAAGGTCCCTCTTGGAAGGTGGAGAAGGTCCCTCAGGGCCTTCTGGAAGGTGGAGAAGGTCCCTCAGGGCCTTCTGGAAGGTGGAGAAGGTCCCTCAGGCCTTCTGGAAGGGGAGAAGGTCCCTCAGGGCCTTCTGGAAGGTGGAGAAGGTCCCTCAGGTCCCTTAGAGGTGGAGAAGGTCCCTCAGGTCCTCAGAAGGGGAGAAGGTCCCTCAGGTCCCTCTTAAGGTGGAGAAGGTCCCTCAGGTCCCTCTTAGAGTGGAGAAGGTCCCTCAGGTCACCCAGAAGGTGGAGAAGGTCTCTCAGGTCCCTCTGGAAGGTGGAGAAGGTCCCTCAGGTCCCTCTAGAGGTGGAGAAGGTCCCTCAGGTCCCTCTTGAAGGGGAGAAGGTCCCTCAGGTCCCTCTGGAAGGTGGAGAAGGTCCCTCAGGTCCCTCTGGAAGGTGGAGAAGGTCCCTCAGGTCCCTCTAGAGGTGGAGAAGGTCCCTCAGGTCCTCCGAAGGTGGAGAAGGTCCCTCAGGTCCCTCTGGAAGGGGGAGAAGGTCCCTCAGGTCCCTCTGGAAGGTGGAGAAGGTCCCTCAGGTCCCTCTTAGAGGTGGAGAAGGTCCCTCAGGTCCCTCTTAGAGGTGGAGAAGGTCCCTCAGGTCCCTCTGGAAGGTGGAGAAGGTCCCTCAGGTCCCTCTGGAAGGTGGAGAAGGTCCCTCAGGTCCCTCTTAGAGGTGGAGAAGGTCCCTCAGGTCCCTCTTAGAGGTGGAGAAGGTCCCTCAGGTCCCTCTTGAAGGTGGAGAAGGTCCTCAGGTCCCTCTAGAGGTGGAGAAGGTCCCTCAGGTCCCTCTGGAAGGTGGAGAAGGTCCCTCAGGTCCCTCTTAGAGGTGGAGAAGGTCCCTCAGGTCCCTCTTAGAGGTGGAGAAGGTCCCTCAGGCCCTCTGGAAGGTGGAGAAGGTCCCTCAGGTCCTCAGAGGTGGAGAAGGTCCTCAGGTCCCTCTAAGGTGGAGAAGGTCCCTCAGGTCCCTCTTAGAGGTGGAGAAGGTCCCTCAGGTCCCTCTTAGAGGTGGAGAAGGTCCCTCAGGTCCCTCTTAGAGGTGGAGAAGGTCCCTCAGGTCCCTCTTAGAGGTGGAGAAGGTCCCTCGGGCCCTCTGGAAGGTGGAGAAGGTCCTCAGGTCCCTCTGGAAGGTGGAGAAGGTCCCTCAGGTCCCTCTTAGAGGCGGAGAAGGTCCTCAGGTCCATCCAGAAGGTGGAGAAGGTCCCTCAGGCCCTCTTAGAGGTGGAGAAGGTCCCTCAGGTCCTCTGGAAGGTGGAGAAGGTCCCTCAGGTCCCTCTTAGAGGTGGAGAGGTCCCTCAGGCCCTCTGGAAGGTGGAGAAGGTCCCTCAGGTCCCTCTTAGAGGTGGAGAAGGTCCCTCAGGTCCCTCTTAGAGGTGGAGAAGGTCCCTCAGGTCCCTCTAGAGGTGGAGAAGGTCCCTCAGGTCCCTCTGGAAGGTGGAGAAGGTCCCTCAGGTCCTCTTAGAGGGGAGAAGGTCCCTCAGGTCCCTCTGGAAGGTGGAGAAGGTCCCTCAGGTCCCTCTAGAGGTGGAGAAGGTCCCTCAGGTCCTCTTAGGTGGAGAAGGTCCCTCAGGTCCTCTGGAAGGTGGAGAAGGTCCCTCAGTCCCTGGAAGGTGGAGAAGGTCCCTCAGGTCCCTCTTAGAGGTGGAGAAGGTCCCTCAGGTCCCTCGGAAGGTGGAGAAGGTCCCTCAGGTCCATCCAGAAGGTGGAGAAGGTCCCTCTGAAGGTGGAGAAGGTCCCTCTCAGCTCCGTGACCATCTCCATCTTCTCCTCAGGGTCACGTTGTCTTCGACGCCAGCGGCTCCCGCATGGCCTGGACCCTCATCGAGCAGCTCCAAGGTCAGTGCGAGGTTCTCCCCCTTTGGTGTCCACCATCCCACGTCGCGGCCCTCACGAGTGCCACCACCTCCCCCGCGGTGGGACAACCGCTCACGCGGAGCCCCTTTGGGCCACTGTGGTCCTCTCCAACCGTGGTGGGAGGGAAGGAGGTCCATTGTCCCCTCCAGAGGTCCATTGTCACCTCCAGAGGTCCATTGTCCCCTCCATTCTCACCTCCAGAGGTCCATTGTCCCCTCCAGAGGTCCATTCTCACCTCCATTCTCACTCCAGAGGTCCATTGTCCCCTCCAGAGGTCCATTGTCCCCTCCAGAGGTCCATTCTCACCTCCATTGTCCCCTCCAGAGGTCCATTGTCCCCTCCAGAGGTCCATTGTCACCTCAGGAGGTCCATTCTCACCTCCAGAGGTCCATTGTCCCCTCCAGAGGTCCATTGTCCCCTCCAGAGGTCCATTGTCACCTCAGGAGGTCCATTCTCCCCTCCAGAGGTCCATGTCCCCTCCAGAGGTCCATTGTCCCCTCCAGAGGTCCATTGTCACCTCAGGAGGTCCATTCTCCCCTCCAGAGGTCCATTCTCCCTCCAGAGGTCCATTGTCACCTCCAGAGGTCCATTCTCACCTCCATTGTCCCCTCCAGAGGTTCATTCACACCTCCAGAGGTCCATTCTCACCTCCATTCTCACCTCCAGAGGTCCATTCTCACCTCCATTGTCCCCTCCAGAGGTTCATTCTCACCTCCAGAGGTCCATTGTCCCCTCCAGAGGTCCATTCTCACCTCAGGAGGTCCATTCTCACCTCCATTCTCCCCTCCAGAGGTCCATTCTCCCCTCCAGAGGTCCATTGTCCCCTCCAGAGGTCCATTCTCACCTCCATTGTCCCCTCCAGAGGTCCATTCTCCCCTCCAGAGGTCCATTCTCACCTCCAGAGGTCCATTCTCACCTCCATTGTCCCCTCCAGAGGTCCATTCTCACCTCCATTGTCCCCTCCAGAGGTCCATTATACCCTCAGGAGGTCCATTGTCGCCTCCAGAGGTCCATTATACCCTCAGGAGGTCCATTCTCCCCTCCAGAGGTCCATTCTCACCTCCAGAGGTCCATTGTCCCCTCCAAAGGTCCATTCTCACCTCCATTGTCCCCTCCAGAGGTCCATTGTCACCTCAGGAGGTCCATTGTCCCCTCCAGAGGTCCATTCTCACCTCCAGAGGTCCATTGTCCCCTCCACTGTCCCCTCCAGAGGTCCATTGTCCCCTCCAGAGGTCCATTCTCACCTCCAGAGGTCCATTCTCACCTCCATTCTCACCTCCAGAGGTCCATTGTCCCCTCCAGAGGTCCATTGTCCCTCCAGAGGTCCATTGTCCCCTCCAGAGGTCCATTCTCACCTCCATTCTCACCTCCAGAGGTCCATTGTCCCCTCCAGAGGTCCATTCTCACCTCCAGAGGTCCATTGTCCCCCCAGAGGTCCATTCTCACCTCCATTCTCACCTCCAGAGGTCCATTGTCCCCTCCAGAGGTCCATTCTCACCTCCAGAGGTCCATTGTCCCCTCCAGAGGTCCATTCTCACCTCCATTCTCACCTCCAGAGGTCCATTGTCCCTCCAGAGGTCCATTCTCACCTCCAGAGGTCCATTCTCACCTCAGGAGGTCCATTGTCCCCTCCAGAGGTCCATTCTCACCTCCATTGTCCCCTCCAGAGGTTCATTCTCACCTCCAGAGGTCCATTGTCCCCTCCAGAGGTCCATTTCACCTCAGGAGGTCCATTCTCACCTCCATTCTCCCTCCAGAGGTCCATTCTCCCCTCCAGAGGTCCATTGTCACCTCCAGAGGTCCATTCTCACCTCCATTGTCCCCTCCAGAGGTTCATTCACACCTCCAGAGGTCCATTCTCACCTCCATTGTCCCCTCAGGAGGTCCATTGTCCCCTCCAGAGGTCCATTCTCACTCCAGAGGTCCATTCTCACCTCCAGAGGTCCATTGTCCCTCCAGAGGTCCATTCTCACCTCCATTGTCCCCTCCAGAGGTCCATTCTCACCTCCAGAGGTCCATTCTCCCCTCCAGAGGTCCATTGTCCCCTCCATTGTCCCCTCCAGAGGTCCATTCTCCCCTCCGGAGGTCCATTGTCCCCTCCAGAGGTCCATGGAAGGCAGAGGTGGTGGTGGGACAGCCCCGGTTCCTCATTGTCTTCTCCCCGTGGCTTTCCAGGAGGGGTCTACAAGAAGATCGGTTACTACGACAGCACCAAGATAACCTCTCGTGGTACAACAACGACAAATGGATCGGTGAGAAGGCGGTGGGACAGAGGACAACCCAGCAGGGCCTTCCCAGTGGCTCGGGAGGGCCTCATCGCCTCTTTGTGTTGGTCCTCCAGGAGGTTCTCCACCCGCCGATTACACAAAGTCATCACCACCTTTCGGTTCCTCTCCCAGAAGCTTTTATCTCCGTTTCGGTCTTGGCCTCCATTGGGATCCTCTTGGCCATCATCTGCTTGGCCCTCAACATCTACAACGGCCACGTCCCCGGTCAGTGGGACAACGGCCACGGGAGGACCTAAAGATGGGGGTGGGAAGGAGCACAGCTCCACCTCGGAGAGGGGGGAGGAAGGTTCTTCAGCTCCAAAGTGGTGGGAAAGGGCCTTCAGGTCCACTTTTGAGGGGGGATGGAGAAGGTTCTTCAGCTTCAAAGTGGTGGGAAAGGACCTCATCTCCACCATAAGGTGGTGGAAGAGAGGTTCCTCAGCCCACATTGAAGGTGGTGGAGAAGGTTCTTGAGCTTCAAAGTGGTGGAAAGGGGCTTCAGGTCCACTTTTGAGGGGGTGGAGAAGGTTCTTCAGCTCCAAAGTGGTGGGAAAGGGCCTTCAGGTCCACTTTTGAGGGGGTGGAGAAGGTTCTTCAGCTCCAAAGTGGTGGGAAAGGACCTCATCTCCACCATAAGGTGGTGGAGAAGGTTCCTCAGCTCCACATTGAAGATGGTGGAGAAGGTTCCTTCAGCTTCAAAGTGGTGGGAAAGGGCCTTCAGGTCACTTTTGAGATGATGGAGAAGGTTCTCAGCTCCAAGTGGTGGGAAAGGACCTCATCTCCACCATAAGGTGGTGGAGAAGGTTCCTCATTCTCCACCATAAGGTGTGGAGAAGGTTCTTCACCTTCAAAGTGGTGGGAAAGGGCCTCAGGTCCACTTTTGGGGGGTGGAGAAGGTTCTTCAGCTCCAAAGTGGTGGGAAAGGGGCTTCAGATCACTTTTGGATGGTGGAGAAGGTTCTCAGCTTCAAAGTGGTGGGAAAGGACCTCATCTCCACCATAAGGTGGTGGAGAAGGTTCCTCAGCTCCACATTGAAGGTGGTGGAAGGAGGTTCTTCAGCTCCAAAGTGGTGGGAAAGGGCCTTCAGGTCCATCTTTGAGGTGGTAGAGAAGGTTTCTTCAGCTCCAAAGTGGTGGGAAAGGACCTCATCTCTCCACCATAAGGTGGTGGGAAAGGGCCTTCAGGTCCACTTTGAGATGGTGGAGAAGGTTCTTCAGCTCCAAAGTGGTGGGAAAGGGCCTTCAGGTCCACTTTTGAGGGGGGGAGAAGGTTCTTCAGCTTCAAAGTGGTGGGAAAGGGCCTTCAGGTCCACTTTTGAGGGGGTGGAGAAGGTTCCTCAGCTCCAAAGTGGTGGGAAAGGGCCTTCAGGTCACTTTTGAGGGGGTGGAAAAGGTCTTCAGCTCCAAAGTGGTGGGAAAGGGCCTTCAGGTCCAATTTTGAGGGGTGGAAAAAGGTTTCTTCAGCTCCAAAGTGGTGGGAGGAAAGGGCCTTCAGGTCCACTTTTTGAGAGGGTGGAGAAGGTTCTTCAGCTCCAAAGTGGTGGGAAAAGGACCTTCAGGTCCACTTTTGAGGTGGTGGAGAAGGTTCTTCAGCCTCAAAGTGGTGGGAAAGGGGCTTCAGGTCCACTTTTGAGGTGGTGGAGAAGGTTCTTCAGCCTCAAAGTGGTGGGAAAGGGCCTTCAGGTCCACTTTTGAGGTGGTGGAGAAGGTTCTTCAGCTCCAAAGTGGTGGGAAAGGGCCTTCAGGGTCCACTTTTGAGGGTGTGGAGGAAGGTTCTTCTCCTCCAAAGTGGTGGGAAAGGGCCTTCAGGTCCACTTTTGAGGGGTGGAGAAGGTTCTTCAGCTTCAAAGTGGTGGAAAGGGCCTTCAGATCCACTTTGAGGGGGTGGAGAAGGTTCTTCAGCTCCAAAGTGGTGGGAAAGGGCCTTCAGGTCCACTTTTGAGGGGGTGGAGAAGGTTCCTCAGCTCCAAAGTGGAGGGAAAGGGCCTTCAGGTCCACTTTTGAAGGGGTGGGAGAAGGTTTCTTCAGCTCCAAAGTGGTGGGAAAGGGCCTTCAGGTCCACTTTTGAGGGTGTGGAGAAGGTTCTTCAGCTCCAAAGTGGTGGGGAAAGGACCTCATCTCCACCATAAGGTGGTGGAGAAGGTTCCTCAGCTCCACATTGAAGGTGGTGGAGAAGGTTCTTCAGCTTCAAAGTGGTGGGAAAGGGCCTTCAGGTCCACTTTTGAGGGGGGTGGAGAAGGTTCTTCAGCTCCAAAGTGGTGAGAAAGGACCTCAGGTCCACCATAAGGTGGTGGAGAAGGTTCCTGAGGTGTCGTGTGGTGGAGAAGGTCGATGGTGGACAGGTCCTGAGGAGGTCTTCTCCTGCGTAGGTACATCCAGAACTCGCAGCCGTACCTCAACAATATGACGGCCGTCGGCTGCACTTTGGCGTTGGCCGCGGGTCTTCCCTCTCGGCCTCGATGGACACCACATCCCACCCGGAATGTTCCCCCTCGTCTGTCAGGTAAGAGGACCTCCAGGAGGAGAGGAGGAACCTCAGGAGGTGCCACCAGGAGGGGAGGGATGGAGGAGGAACCTCAGGAGATGCCATCAGGGATGGAGAAATGGAGGAGGACCTCAGGAGATGCCATCAGGGGTGGAGAAATGGAGGGAGGAAACCTCAGGAGATGTCATCAGGGGTGGAGAAAATGAGGAGGAACCTCAGGAGATGGCATCAGGGGTGGAGAAATGGAGGAGGAACCTCAGGAAGATGTCATCAGGGATGGAGAAATGGAGGAGGAACTATGGGAGATGTCATCAGGGATGGAGAAATGGAGGAGGAACCTCAGGAGATGTCATCAGGGGTGGAGAAATGGAGGAGGAACCTCAGGAGATGTCATCAGGGGTGGAGAAATGGAGGAGGAACCTCAGGAGATGTCATCAGGGATGGAGAAATGGAGGAGGAACTATGGGAGATGTCATCAGGGATGGAGAAAGGGAGGAGGAACCTCAGGAGATGCCATCAGGGGTGGAGAAATGGAGGAGGAACCTCAGGAGATGCCATCAGGGGTGGAGAAATGGAGGAGGAACCTTAGGAGATGCCATCAGGGGTGGAGAAATGGAGGAGGAACCTCAGGAGATGTCATCAGGGATGGAGAAATGGAGGAGGAACCTCAGGAGATGTCATCAGGGGTGGAGAAATGGAGGAGGAACCTCAGGAGATGTCATCAGGATGGAGAAATGGAGGAGGAACCTCAGGAAGATGTCATCAGGGGTGGAGAAATGGAGGAGGAACCTCAGGAGATGTCATCAGGGGTGGAGAAATGGAGAGGAACCTCAGGAGATGTCATCAGGGGTGGAGAAATGGAGGAGGAACCTCAGGAGATGCCATCAGGGCGTGAGAAATGGAGGAGGAACTATGGGAGATGTCATCAGGGATGGAGAAAATGGAGGAGGAACCTCAGGAGATGTCATCAGGGATGGAGAAATGGAGGAGGAACCTCAGGAGATGTCATCAGGGGTGGAGCAAATGGAGGATGGAACCTCAGGAGAATGTCATCAGGGATGGAGAAATGGAGGAGTAACCTCATGAGATGTCATCAGGGGTGGAGAAATGGAGGAGGAACGTGGGAGATGTCATCAGGGATGGAGAAATGGAGGAGGAACCTCAGGAGATGTCATCAGGGATGGAGAGAGGGAGGAGGGAACCTCAGGAGATGTCATCAGGATGGGAGAGAGGGAGGAGGAACCTCAGGAGATGTCATCAGGGATGGAGAAATGGAGGGAGGAACCTCAGGAGATGTCATCAGGGGTGGAGAAATGGAGGAGGAACCTCAGGAGATGTCATCAGGGGTGGAGAAATGGAGGAGGAACCTCAGGAGATGTCATCAGGGGTGGAGAAATGGAGGAGGAACTCAGGAGATGTCATCAGGGATGGAGAGAAATGGAGAGGAACTATGGGAGATGTCATCAGGGGTGGGAGAAATGGAGGAGGAACCTCAGGAGATGTCATCAGGGATGGAGGAAATGGAGGAGGAACCTCAGGAGATGCCATCAGGGGTGGAGAAATGGAGGAGGAACCTCAGGAGATGTCATCAGGGATGGAGAAATGGAGGAGGAACCTCAGGAGATGTCATCAGGGGGGAGAAATGGAGGAGGAACCTCAGGAGATGTCATCAGGGGTGGAGAAATGGAGGAGGAACCTCAGGAGATGTCATCAGGGGTGGAGAAATGGAGGAGGAACCTCAGGAGATGCCATCAGGGGTGGAGAAATGGAGGAGGAACCTCAGGAGATTGTCATCAGGGGTGGAGAAATGGAGGAGGAACCTCAGGAGATGTCATCAGGGATGGAGAAATGGAGGAGGAACCTCAGGAGATGCCATCAGGGGTGGAGAAATGGAGGAGGAACCTCAGGAGATGTCATCAGGGGTGGAGAAATGGAGGAGGAACCTCAGGAGATGTCATCAGGGATGGAGAGAAATGGAGGAGGAACCTCAGGAGATGCCATCAGGGGTGGAGAAATGGAGGAGGAACCTCAGGAGATGTCATCAGGGGTGGAGAAAATGGAGGAGGAACCTCAGGAGATGCCATCAGGGGTGGAGAAATGAGGAGGAACCTCAGGAGATGCCATCAGGGATTGGAGAGAAATGGAGGAGGAACCTCAGGAGATGTCATCAGGGGTGGAGAAATGGAGGAGGAACCTCAGGAGATGTCATCAGGGATGGAGAAATGGAGGAGGAACCTCAGGAGATGTCATCAGGGGTGGAGAAATGGAGGAGGAACCTCAGGAGATGCCATCAGGGGGTGGAGAAATGGAGGAGGAACCTCAGGAGATGTCATCAGGGATGGAGAAATGGAGGAGGAACTATGGGAGATGTCATCAGGGGTGGAGAAATGGAGGAGGAACCTCAGGAGATGCCATCAGGGATGGAGAAATGGAGGAGGAACTATGGGAGATGCCATCAGGGGTGGAGAAATGGAGGAGGAACCTCAGAGATGTCATCAGGGATGGAGAAATGGAGGAGGAACCTCAGGAGATGCCATCAGGGGTGGAGAAATGGAGGAGGAACCTCAGGAGATGTCATCAGGATGGAGAGAGGGAGGAGGAACCTCAGGAGATGTCATCAGGGATGGAGAAATGGAGGAGGAACCTCAGGAGATGTCATCAGGGGTGGAGAAATGGAAGGAGGAACCTCAGGAGATGTCATCAGGGGTGGAGAAATGGAGGAGGAACCTCAGGAGATGTCATCAGGGGTGGAGAAATGGAGGAGGAACCTCAGGAGATGTCATCAGGGATGGAGAGAAATGGAGGAGGAAACTATGGGAGATGTCATCAGGGATGGAGAAATGGAGGAGGAACCTCAGGAGATGTCATCAGGGATGGAGAAAATGGAGGAGGAACCTCAGGAGATGTCATCAGGGGTGGAGAAATGGAGGAGGAACCTCAGGAAGATGCCATCAGGGATGGAAGAACGGAGGAGGAACCTCAGGAGATGTCATCAGGGATGGAGAAATGGAGGAGGAACCTCAGGAGATGTCATCAGGGATGGAGAAATGGAGGAGGAACCTCAGGAGATGTCATCAGGGTGGAGAAATGGAGGAGGAACCTCAGGAGATGTCATCAGGGATGGAGAAATGGAGGAGGAACCTCAGGAGATGTCATCAGGGGTGGAGAAATGGAGGAGGAACCTCAGGAGATGTCATCAGGGATGGAGAAATGGAGGAGGAACCTCAGGAGATGTCATCAGGGTGGGAGAAATGGAGGAGGAACCTCAGTAGATGTCATCAGGGATGGAGAGAATTGGCGGCGGATCCATGGGAGTCATGGGGGGTTGTCCACACTCGGTGGGTGGATGAGGAGGTCCGTGAGGTCCTTCTAGGGCCGTGTCTTTCTCTCAGGCTCGGCTGTGGCTCTGGCCATGGGCTTCAGCCTCGCCTACGGCAGTATGTTCACCAAGATCTGGTGGGTCACACGGTCCTTCACCAAGAAGGAGGAGAAGAAGGAGAAGAAGAAGGTCGGTCAGGAGGTGACCGCCAGGATGGAGGGAGGAGGAGAAGGTGGTGGCCTCGGTTCCCACCGCGTTGTCCTCTCTACAGACCTTTGGAGCCGGTGGAAGCTCTACGCCACCGTAGGGCTTCTGGTGGGCTTGGACGTGGTCACCTTGATGTTCTGGCAGACGTCGACCCCCTGCACCGCACCATCGAGGTCCAAAGGGGGGCGGTGGGAGTGGGCAGGGGGAGGTCCTCCAGGTGGTGGGGTGGTGGGAGTGGTCTTGGGGAGGTTCTGGAGGTGGTGGTGATGGTCTTGGGGAGGTTCTTGGGGTGGTGGTGATGGTCTTGGGGAGGGTTCTGGAGGTCTTGATGAGGTTTCTTGAGGTCTTGGGGAGGTTCTGAGGTCTTGGGGTGATGGTTGTGGTCTTGGGGAGGTTCTTGGGGTGGTGGTGATGGTCTTTGGGGAGGTTCTGGAGGGTCTTGGGGATGTTTTTGAGGTGGTGGTTATGGTCTTGGGGAGGTTCTGGAGGTCTTGGGGAGGTTTTGAGGTGGTGGTGATGGGTCTTGGGGAGGTTTCTGGAGGTCTTGGGGAGGTTCTTGAGGTGGTGGTTATGGTCTTGGGGAGGTTCTGGAGGTCTTGGGGAGGTTCTTGGGGTGGTGGTTATGGTCTTGGGGAGGTTCTGGAGGTGGTGATTATGGTCTTGGGGAGGTTCTTGAGGTCTTGGGGAGGTTCTTGAGGTGGTGGTGATGGTCTTGGGGAGGATTCTTGAGGTCTTGAGGAGGTTCTCGAGGTGGTGGTTATGGTCTTGGGGAGGTTCTGGAGGTGTTGGGGAGGTTCTTGGGGTGGTGGTTATGGCCTTGGGTAGGTTCTTGAGGTCTTGGGGAGGTTCTTGAGTCTTGGGGAGGTTCTGGAGGTGGTGGTCATGGTCTGGGGAGGTTCTGGAAGGTCTTGGGGAGGTTCTTGGGGTGGTGGTTTATGGTCTTGGGGAGGTTCTGGAGGTCTTGGGGTGATGGTTGTGGTCTTGGGAGGTTCTTGAGGTGGTGGTGATGGTCTTGGGAGGATTCTTGAGGCTTGAGGAGGTTCTCGAGGTGGTGGTTATGGTCTTTGGGAGGTTCTTGGGTCTTGGGAAGGTTCTGAGGTCTTGGGGAGGTTCTGGAGGTGGTGGTTATGGTCTTGAGGAGGTTCTGGAGGTGGTGGGTGAGGTTCTGGAGGTGTTGGGGAGGTTCTTGGGGTGGTGGGATGGTCCTTGGGGGAGGTTTCTTGAGGTCTTGAGGAGGTTCTCGAGGTGGTGGTGATGGTCTTGGGGAGGTTCTGGAGGTCTTGGGAGGTTCTTGGGGTGGTTGGTTATGGCCTTTGGGGAGGTTCTTGAGGTCTTGGGAGGTTCTTGGGGTAGTGGTCATGGTCTTGGGGAAGGTTCTGGAGTCTTGGGGAGGTTCTGGAGGTCTATTGGGGAGGTTTCTTGGGGTGGTGGTGATGGTCTTGGGGAGGTTCTTGAGGTCTTGGGGAGGTTCTTGAGGTCTTGGGGAGGTTCTGGATGTGGTGGTTGTGGTCTTGGGGAAGTTCTGGAGGTCTTGGGGAGGTTCTGGAGGTCTTGGGGAGGTTCTTGAGGTGGGTGGCGATGGTCTTTGGGGAGGTTCTTGAGGTCCTTGGGGAGGTTCTTGGGGTGGTGGTGATGGTCTTGGGGAGGGTTCTGGAGGTCTTGGGGAGGTTCTGGAGGTGGTGGTTATGGTCTTGGGGAGGTTCTCGAGGTCTTGGGGAGGTTCTGGAGGTGGTGGTTATGGGTCTTGGGGAGGTTCTGGAGGTCTTGGGGAGGTTCTGGAGGTCATGGGAGGTTCTGGAGGTGGGGTCATGGTCTTGGGGAGGTTCTGGAGGCCTTGAGGAGGTTCTTGAGGTCTTGGGGAGGTTCTGGAGGTGGTGGTTGTGGTCTTGGGGAGGTTTCTCGAGGTCCTTGGGAGGTTCTGGAGGTGGGTGGTTATGGTCTTGGGGAGGTTCTGGTGGTGTTGGGGAGGTTCTGGAGGTGGTGGTTTATGGTCTTGGGGAGGTTCTTGAGGTCTTGGGGTGATGGTTTTGTGGTCTTTGGGAGGTTCTTGAGGTGGTGGTTATGGTTCTTGGGAGGTTCTTGGGGTGGTGGTTATGGTCTTGGGGAGGTTCTTGAGGTCTTGGGGAGGTTCTTGAGGTGGTGGTGGTGGTCTTGGGGAGGTTTGAGGTGGTGGTGATGTCCCTTGGGGAGGTTCTTGAGGTCTTGGGGGAGGTTATGGAGGTGGTGGTTATGGTCTTGGGGAGGTCTGGAGGTGGTGATTATGGTCTTGGGAGGTTATTGAGGTCTTGGGGTGATGGTTGTGGTCTTGGGAGGTTCCGAGGTGGTGGTTATGGTCTTGGGAGGTTCTGGAGGTGTTGGGGAGGTTGCTTGGGGTGGTGGTGATGGTCTTGGGAGGTTCTGGAGGTGTTTGGGGAGGTTCTCGAGGTGGTGGTGATGGTCTTGGGGAGGTTCTTGAGGTCTTGGGAGGTTCTTGGGGTGGGTGGTTGTGGTTTTGGGGAGGTTTCTTGGGGTCTTGGGGAGGTTCTGGAGGTGGTGGTGATGGTCTTGGGAGGTTCTTGGGGTGGTGGTGATGGTCTTGGGGAGGTTCTTGAGTCTTGGGGAGGTTCTCGAGATGGTGGGTTATGGTCTTGGGGAGGTTCTGGAGGTGTTGGGGAGGTTCTTGGGTGGTGGTTATGGCCTTGGGGATGTTCTTGAGGTCTTGGGGAGGTTCTTGGTGTGGTGGTGACGGTGTTGGGGAGGTTCTGGAGGTGTTGGGGAGGTTCTTTGGGGTGTGGTGAGGTCTTGGGGAGGTTCTGGAGGTCTTGGGAGGTTCTGGAGGTGGTGGTGATGGTCTTGGGAGGGTCTGGAGGACCTGGGGAGGGTCTGGAGGGTCTCGGGGAGGTTCTGGAGGTGGTGGTGACGGTGTTGGGCTGTTCCTTCCGTCGGCGCAGGAGTTCACGAAGGAGGAGCCCAAGACGGACACGGACGTCTCCCTTCTGCCCCAATTGGAGCACTGCAGCTCCACCAAGATGAACACGTGGCTCGTGGGGTGCCACCACCACCTTCGGGGAGAAGGTATCCGTGGTGGGAAACCCACAGGGATGAGCTGGGGTGGAGGTCAGGAACCTTCCAGAGAACCAAGCGGAGGTCCAAGTGCTCAGGAAGGTCCATCCTGGACCGTCCATGGTCATTATTGGACCCTCCATGGTCGTTATTGGACCATCCATGGTCCCTGTTGGACCACCCATGGTCCCATCAGCCCAGATGAGGTCCCTGTCCCCTGTTTGACCCCAACTCGTGGTCCCACCACCAAGAACCGGTGGCCCCAGGAACCTTCTAGAACTCCAAAAGGGAGCCCCAAGGGATGGGTGGAGGCCCCCTATTGGACCATCCATGGTCCTTATGGACCTCTCCTCATGGTCCCACCACCAAGAATGGTGGGTCCAGGAACCTTCTAGAGCTCCAAGAGGAGGTCCACTGCTCAGGAAGGTCCATCCTGGACCATCCATGGTCGTTATTGGACCATCTATGGGTCGATAATGGACTATCCATGGTTGTTATTGGACCATCCATGGTCCTTATGGACCTCCTCCTCATGGTCCCACCACCAAGAACGGCGGCCCAGGGAAACCTTCTAGAGCTCCAAGAGGAGGTCCAAGAAGCCCAAGAAGGTCCATCCTGGACCATCCATGGTCGATATTGGACCACCCATGGGCCCATCCACCCGAATGAGGTCCCTTGTCCCGTTTGACCCCCAACTCGTGGTCCCACCACCAGGATGGTGGTCCATGGATGGTCCATTATCGCCCATAGATGGTCCAGTAATGACCATGGATGGTCCAGGATGGACCTTCTTGGGCCTCTGGACCTCCTTTTGGAGCTCCGGAAGGTTCCTGGGCCACCATTCTTGGTGGTGGCACATGAGGAGAGGTCCATAAGAACCATGGATGGCCCAATAGGGGCCTCCACCCATCCCTTGGGGCTCCTTTGGAGTTCTAGAAGGTTCCTGGGCCGCCGTTTCTTGGTGGTGGGACCACAAGTTGGGGTCAAAACAGGGACAGGGGACCTCATCTGGGCTGATGGGACCATGGGTGGTCCAACAGGAACCAGTGATGGTCCAATAACGACCATGGATGGTCCAGGATGGACCCTTCTTGGGCTCTTGGACCTCCTCTTGGAGCTCTAGAAGGTTCCTGGGCCACCGTTCCTGGTGGGTGGGACCATGAGGAGAGGTCCCATAAGGACCAAGATGGTCCAATAATGACCATGGATGGTCCAATAAACAACAGAGATGGTCCCATTAATGACCACAGAAGGTCCATTAATGACCATGGATGGTCCAGGATGGACCTTCTTGGCCTCTTGGGGTTCCTCTTGGGGCTCCAGAAGGTTCCTGGGCCACCGTTCCTGGTGGTGGCACCACGAGTTGAGGTCAAACGGGGCCCAGGGTTGGAGATCCCTCTTGGTTGGAGATCCCTCTTGGTCCTCCCGGTGTCCCATCCCACCCGGCCGAGGTCAGTGTCCCCTCTTTATGGACCTCAGGGCGATGTCCCCCCCCCCCCCTTTTCAGGGATCTTCTACGGCTTCAAAGGTCTTCTCCTCCTTCTCGGCATCTTCTTGGCCTACGAAACCAAAAGCGTCTCCACCGAGAAGATCAACGACCACCGAGCGGTGGGAATGGCCATCTACAACGTGGCGGTGAGCGGCGCTGCCCCCAACGGGGTCCTCCTCTCGTCTCCACGGTGGTGGACCTCCAGGAGCACGTGGTGGTCCTTCTCCTCCTCCTCCTCCAGGTCCTTTGTCTCATCACGGCGCCCGTCACGATGATCCTCAACAGCCAACAGGACGCGGCCTTCGCCTTCGCCTCGTTGGCCGTCGTCTTCTCCTCCTACATCACCCTGGTGGTCCTCTTCGTCCCGAAGGTGAGGAGCGTGGAGATGGGGAGGGGGGGGGGGGACAATTGGGGGCTGTGAGGCTTTTTGACCTTCTTGGAGGTCCTCAAGGTCCTGGTGATGGTCAAGATGGGTCAGTTGGGCACTCTGAGGTCTTCTTGACCTTCTTGGTGGTACTCAAGGTGGTGGTGATGGTCAAGATGGGGTCAATTGGGCACTATGAGGTCTTCTTGACCTTCTTGGTGGCCCTCAAGGTGGTGGTGATGGTCAAGATGGGGTCAATTGGGCACTATAAGGTCTTCTCCACCTTCTTGGTGGTCCTCAAGGTGGTGGTGATGGTCAAGATGGGGTCAATTGGGCACTATGAGGTCTTCTTGACCTTCTTGGTGGTCCTCAAGGTGGTGGTGATGGCAACAAATGACCACTATGGGTCTCCTCCTTCATTATGGTGGTCTTCAAGGTGGTGGTGATGGTCAAGATGGGTCAATTGGGCGCTATGAGGGCTTCTCCACCTTCTTGGTGGTCTCAAGGTGGTGATAATGAGGACAATTGGGCACTATGAGGTCTTCTTGACCTTCTCGGTAGTCCTCAAGGTGGTGGTGATGGTCAAGATGGGGTCAATTGGGCACTATGAGGTCTCCTCCACCTTCTTGGTGGTCCTCAAGGTGGTGATAATGAGGACAATTGGGCACTGTGGGGTCTTCTCCATCATTTTGGTGGTCCTTAAGGTGGTGGTGATGGTCAAGATGGGATCAATTGGGCACTATAAAGTCTCCTCCACCTTCTTGGTGGTCCTCAAGGTGGTGGTGATGGTCAAGATGGGGTCAATTGGGCACTATGAGGGCTTCTTGACCTTCTTGGTGGTCCTCAAGGTGGTGGTGATGGTCAAGATGGGGTCAATTGGGCGCTATAAGGTCCCTCCACCTTCTTGGTGGTCCTCAAGGTGATGATAATGAGGACAATTGGGCACTGTGGGGTCTTCTCCACCTTCTTGGTGGTCCTCAAGGTGGTGGTGATGGTCAAGATGGGGTCAATTGGGCACTATGGGCTCCTCCACCTTCTTGGTGGTCCTCAAGGTGGTGATAATGAGGACAATTGGGCACTGTGAGGTCTTCTTGACCTTCTTGGTGGTCCTCAAGGTGGCGGTGATGGTCAAGATGGGGTCAATTGGGCACTCTGAGGTCTTCTTGACCTTCTTGGTGGTCTTCAAGGTGGTGATAATGAGGACAATTGGGCACTGTGGGGTCTTCTTGACCTTTTTGGTGGTCCTCAAGGTGGTGGTGATGGCAACAAATGACCACTATGGGGTCTCCTCCTTCATTATGGTGGCCCTCAAGGTGGTGTGATGGTCAAGATGGGGTCAGTTGGGCACTATGAGGTCTTCTTGACCTTCTTGGTGGTCCTCAAGGTGGTGATGATGGGGTCAATTGGGCACTATGAGGTCTTCTCCATCATTTTGGTGGTCCTCAAAGTGGTGGTGATGGTCAAGATGGGGTCAATTGGGCACTATGAGGGCTCCTCCACCTTCTTGGTGGTCCTCAAGGTGGTGATAATGAGGACAATTGGGCACTGTGGGGTCTTCTTGACCTTCTCGGTGGTCCTCAAGGTGGTGGTGATGGTCAAGGTGGGGTCAATTGGGCACTATGGGGTCTTCTCCATCATTTTGGTGGTCCTCAAGGTGGTGGTGATGGTCACGATGGGGTCAATTGGGCACTCTGGGGTCTTCTCCATCATTTTGGTGGCCCTCAAGGTGGTGGTGATGGTCAAGATGGGGTCAATTGGGCACTATAAGGGCTCCTCCACCTTCTTGGTGGTCCTCAAGGTGGTGATAATGAGGACAATTGGGCACTATGAGGTCTTCTTGACCTTCTTGGTGGTCCTCAAGGTGGTGATGATGGGGTCAGTTGGGCACTATGGGGTCTCCTCCATCATTTTGGTGGCCCTCAAGGTGGTGGTGATGGTCAAGATGGGGTCAATTGGGCACTATGAGGTCTTCTTGACCTTCTTGGTGGTCCTCAAGGTGGTGGTGATGGTCAAGATGGGGTCAATTGGGCACTATGAGGGCTCCTCCACCTTCTTGGTGGTCCTCAAGGTGGTGGTAATGAGGACAATTGGGCACTGTGGGGTCTTCTTGACCTTCTTGGTGGTCTTCAAGGTGGTGGTGATGGTCAAGATGGGGTCAATTGGGCACTATGGGGCCACCAACGTCATCTTGGAGGTTCTCAAGGTGGTGATGATGGGGTCAATTGGGCACTATGGGATCTTCTCCATCATTTTGGTGGTCCTTAAGGTGGTGGTGATGGTCAAGATGGGGTCAATTGGGCACTATGAGGTCTTCTTGACCTTCTTGGTGGCCCTCAAGGTGGTGGTGATGGTCAAGATGGGGTCAATTGGGCACTATGAGGGCTCCTCCACCTTCTTGGTGGTCCTCAAGGTGGTGATAATGAGGACAATTGGGCACTGTGGGGTCTTTTTGACCTTCTTGGTGGTCCTCAAGGTGGTGGTGATGGCAACAAATGACCACTATGGGTCTCCTCCTTCATTATGGTGGTCTTCAAGGTCCTGGTGATGGTCAAGATGGGGTCAATTGGGCGCTGTGAGGGCTTCTCCACCTTCTTGGTGGTCCTCAAGGTGGTGATGATGGGGTCAATTGGGCACTATAAGGTCTCCTCCACCTTCTTGGTGGTCCTCAAGGTGGTGGTGATGGTCAAGATGGGGTCAATTGGGCACTATGAGGTCTTCTTGACCTTCTTGGTGGTCCTCAAGGTGGTGATAATGAGGACAATTGGGCACTGTGGGGTCTTCTCCATCATTTTGGTGGTCTTCAAGGTGGTGGTGATGGTCAAGATGGGGTCAATTGGGCACTATAAGGTCTCCTCCACCTTCTTGGTGGTCCTCAAGGTGATGATAATGAGGACAATTGGGCACTGTGGGGTCTTCTTGACCTTCTTGGTGGTCCTCAAGGTGGTGGTGATGGTCAAGATGGGGTCAATTGGGCACTATGAGGGCTCCTCCACCTTCTTGGAGGTCCTCATGGTGGTGATGATGATGATGGGACAATGGGCACTATGGGGTCTTCTCCACATTTTGGTGGCCCTCAAGGTGGTGGTGATTGGTCAAGATGGGGTCCAATTGGGCACTATGAGGTCTTCTTGACCTTCTGGTGGTCCTCAAGGTGGTGATAATGAGGACAATTGGGCACTGTGAGGTCTTCTTGACCTTCTTGGTGGTCCTCAAGGTGGTGGTGATGGCAACAAATGACCCCACTATGGGGGTCTCCTCCTTCTCATTATGGTGGTGTTCAAGGTCCTTGTGATGGTCAAGATGGGGTCAATTGGGCGCTGTGAGGGCTTCTCCACCTTCTTGGTGGTCCTCAAGGTGGTGATAATGAGGACAATTGGGCACTGTGGGGTCTTCTTGACCTTCTTGGTGGCCTCAAGGTGGTGGTGATGGTCAAGATGGGGTCAATTGGGCACTATGAGGGCTCCTCCACCTTCGTGGAGTGTCCTCAAGGTGGTGGTTGATGATGATGATGGGGACAATTGGGCACTATGGGTTCTTCTCCATCATTTGGTGGTCTTCAAGGTGGTGGTGATGGTCAAGATGGATCAATTGGCACTATGAGGTCTTCTTGACCTTCTTGGTGGCCTCTCAAGGTGGTGGTGATGGTCACGATGGGTCAGTTGGGCACTCTGAGGTCTCCTCCGTCATTTTTGGTGGCCCTCAAGGTGGTGGTGATGGTCAAGTGGGTCAATTGGGCACTATGAGGGCTCCTCCACCTTCTTGGTGGTCCTCAAGGTGGTGGTGATGGTCACGATGGGGTCAATTGGGCACTCTGAGGTCTCCTCCATCATTTTGGTGGTCCTCAAGGTGGTGGTGATGGTCAAGATGGGGTCAAATGGGCACTATGGGTTCTTCTTGACCTTCTGGTGGTCCTCAAGGTGGTGGTGATGGTCAAGATGGGGTCCAATTGGGCACTATGAGGGCTCTCCATCATTTTGGTGGTCCTCAAGGTGGTGGTTGATGGTCACGATGGGGTTCAATTGGGCACTCTGAGGTCTCCTCCATCATTTTGGTGGCCCTCAAGGTGGTGGTGATGGTCACGATGGGGTCATTGGGCACTCTGAGGTCTCCTCCATCATTTTGGTGGCCCTCAAGGTGGTGGTGATGGTCACGATGGGGTCAATTGGGCACTCTGAGGTCTCCTCCATCATTTTGGTGCCCTCAAGGTGGTGGTGATGGTCACGATGGGGTCAGTTGGCACTCTGAGGTCTCCTCCATCATTTTGGTGGCCCTCAAGGTGGTGGTGATGGTCAAGATGGGTGTCCAATTGGGCACTCGTGAGGTCTCCTCCATCATTTTGGTGGCCCTTCAAGGTGGTGGTGATGGTCACGATGGGGTCAGTTGGGCACTCTGAGGTCTCCTCCATCATTTTGGTGGCCCTCCAGCGGGAGATGACGGAGCCGTGGGTTGTCCCCGGCTCTCCTTGCAGATGCGCAGCCTGATCACAAACCGCGGCGAGTGGCAGTCGGAGCAGCAGGACACCATGAAGGACGGGATCGTTCCACCAACAACAACGAGGAGGAGAAGTCCCGTCTCCTGGAGAAGGAGAACCGGGAGCTGGAGAAGATCATCGCTGAGGTAGGTGGACCCCCAAAATCAACGTCAAAGCCACCGAGAGACCTCAGGTTGTGGGCGAGGGGTGGAGACGTCATCCAGGAGGGGTCAAACTCCAGGGTTGAAGGTTCTCCGTGGGCCTTTGAGGTGGCTCTGAGGGCTTCGAGGTGACCTTCGGGTTGGGTTTGGCTTCAAGAGGACCTTGAGGTGGCTTCGAGGTGACCTTCAGTTTGGGTTTGGCTTCAAGAGACCTTTGAGGTGGCTTCGAGGTCACCTTCGGGTTGGGTTTGGCTTCAAGAGGACCTTTGAGGTGGCTTCAAGGTGACCTTCAGGTTGGGTTTGGCTTCAAGAGGACCTTTGAGGTGGCTTCGAGGTGACCTCGGGTTGGGTTGGGCTTCAAGAGGACCTTTGAGGTGGCTTCTCGAGGTGACCTTCGGGTTGGATTGGCTTCAAGAGACCTTTGAGGTGGCCTTCGAGGTGACCTTCGGGTTGGATTGGGCTTCAAGAGGGACCTTGAGGTGGCTTCGAGGTGACCTTCGGGTTGGGTTTGGCTTCAAGAGGACCTTTGAGGTGCTTCGAGGTGACCTTCGGGTTGGGTTTGGCTTCAAGAGGACCTTTGAGGTGGCTTCGAGGTGACCTTCGTGGTGGATTGGGCTTAAGAGGACCTTTGAGGTGGCTTCGAGGTGACCTTCGGGTTGGATTGGCTCAAGAGGACCTTTGAGGTGGCTTCGAGGTCACCTTCGGGTTGGGTTGGCTTCAAGAGGACAAGAATGAAGGTGTTGAGGTTCCTCAACCACCTCAACGATGCTTTTGAGGTCTCTCAACCACCTCAATAGACGCTTTTGAGGTCCCTCATCACCTCAACGATGCTTTTGAGGTCCCCTCAACCACCTCAACGATGCTTTTGAGGTCCCTCATCACCCTCAACGATGCTTTTGAGGTCCCTCATCCACCTCAACGATGCTTTTGAGGTCCCTCATCCCCTCCAATGACGCTTTTGAGGTCCCCTCAAACACCTCAATGATGCTTTTGAGGTCCTCAACCACCTCAACGATGCTTTTTGAGTCCCTCATCCCCCCTCAACGATGCTTTTGAGGTCCCTCATCCACCTCAACGATGCTTTTGAGGTCCCTCAACCACCTCAATGATGCTTTTGAGGTCCCTCAACCACCTCAACGACGCTTTTGAGGTCCCTATCCCCCTCAACGATGCTTTTTGAGGTCCCTCAACCACCTCAGTGCTGGTTTTGAGGTCCCTCAACCACCTCAACGATGCTTTTGAGGTCCCTCAACCACCTCAACAGTGGTTTTGATGTTCCTCAACCACCTCAACGATGCTTTTTGAGGTCCCTCAACCCCCTCAATGATGCTTTTGAGGTCCCCTCAAACCCCCTCACGATGCTTTTGAGGTCCCTCAACCCCCTCAATGACGCTTTTGAGGTCCCTCAACCATCCTCAACAGTGGTTTGATGTTCCTCAACCACCTCAACGATGCTTTTGAGGTCCCTAACCACCTCAACGATGCTTTGAGGTCCCTCAATGACGCTTTTGAGGTCCCTCAACCCCCCAATGATGCTTTTGAGGTTCCTCCTCCACCTCAGCGCTGGTTTGAGGTCCCCTCCCACCTCAGCGCTGGTTTTGAGGTCCCCTCCTCCACCTCAGCGCTGGTTTTTGAGGTCCCTCCTCCACCTCCCGACTCTGTTGGGGTTCAAGTTCCCCCCCGTGGTCCCCTCCCCCTCCCCGAACGGGTGTGGCGCTGCGTTGTGACTGCCGTCCCCCTTTTCCATCCCCCCCCCAGAAGGAGGAACGCTTCTCCGAGCTCCGCCAGCAGCTCCAGGACCGCCAGCAGCTCCCGTTCCCGTCGCCGTCACGTCCCACCCGAGTGGCGACGCCGATAACCACGTGGCGCCGGGGGCCGAGGTGGCGGCGGGGAGACCACCTACGCCCGCCCCCTTCTACCCCCCCAATCTGCCGCTGGTGCGCTGCCTCGTGTCCGAGCAGGCCGAGCGCCTCGGCCGCGGCAACTGCGACGGCAGCCGCGTCCACCTGCTCTACAAAGTGACCCCCCCGGGGGAGGCGTGGCTAGGGGAAAAAGGGGCGTGGCGAGGGGGAAAGGGGCGTGGCGAGGGGGAAAGGGGCGTGGGCGAGGGGGAAAGGGGGCGTGGCGAGGGGGAAATAGGGTTTGTAGTGAATGGAAAGGGGGCATGGCTAGTGAAAAATGGGCGTGGTAGTGGGAAGGGGGCGTGGCTAATGGGAAAGGGGCGTGGCTAGTGGAAAATGGGGTGTGGCTAGTGAGAAATGGGGCGTGGCTAGTGAGAAATGGGGCGTGGCTAGTGGAAAATGGGGTTTGGTTAGTGGGAAGGGGCGTGATAGTGGGAAATGGGATGCGGTTAGTGGGAAAGGGGGCGTGGCTAGTGGGAAATGGGGCGTGGCTAGTGGAAAATGGAGTGTGGTTAGTGGGAAATGGGGCGTGGCTAGTGGGAAATGGGGCGTGGATAGTGAGAATGGGGCGTGGCTAGTGGGAAAGGCAGTGTGGCTAGTGGGAAAAGGGGTGTGGATAGTGAGAATGGGGTGTGGCAAGTGGGAAAGGGGCGTGGCTAGTGGGAAATGGAGTGTGGCTAGTGGGAAAGGGGGCGTGGCTAGTGAGAAATGGGGTGTGGGTAGTGAGAATGGGGCGTGGCTAGTGGTAAATGGAGTGTGGCTAGTGGGAAAGGGGGCGTGGCTAGAGGGAAATGGGCTCTGCTAGTGGGAAATGGGGCGTGGCTAGTGGGAAATGGAGTGTGGCAAGTGGGAAAGTGGGCGTGGCTAGTGGTTAAATTGGGGTGTGGCTAGTGGAGAAGGGGACGTGGCTAATGGGAAAGGGGGCGCAGTGAGTAGGAAAGGGGGTGTGGGTAGTGAGAATGGGAGTGGCTAATGGGAAAGGGGGCGTGTCTAATGGGAAGGGGGCGTGGCTATGGGAAATGGAAGTGTGGCTGTGGGAAATGAGGCACGGCTAGAGGGAAATGGGCTCTGGCTAGTGGGAAATGGGTGGTGCTAGTGGGAAGGGGGTGTGGCTAGTGAAAAAATGGGGTGTGGCTAGTGGGAAATGGGGTGTGGCTAGTGTGGAAGGGGGTGTGGCTAGTGAAAAATGGGGTGTGGCTAGTGGAAATGGGCTCTGGCTAGTGGGAAATAGGATGTGGCTAGTGAAAACTGGAGTGTGGCTAGTGGGAAATAGGGCGTGGCTAGTGGGTAAAGGGGTTGTGGCTAACGGTGTGATGAGTGTGGCTAGTGGGAAAGGGGCGCCTGGCTAATGGGATACGGGGTGTGGCTAATGGAAGGGAAGAGGGCTCGCGACAGAGGGGCGTGGCTAATGCAATAGTGGGCGTGGCTTGTAGGGAAGAGGTTGTGGCTAATGGAATGGGGGTGTGGCTAATGGAATGGGGGTGTGGCTAACCGACTTCGCGGGTCCAATGGCGGGGGGAGGGGCTGAGGATGGGGGAGGAGCCCCAAAGGGACCCCCCGAGAGACCCCAACAGTCGCCACTGAACCCCAAAAGCCCCTCTGAACCCCAACATTCACCGCTGAACCCCAAAAGCCTCTGAGCCCCAAAAGCTGCTCTGAACCCCAAAAGCCCCTCTGAATCCCAACAGTCCACCTCTGAACCCCAAAAGCCGCTCTGAACCCCAACAGTTGCCTCTGAGCCCCAAAAGCCCCTCTGAACCCCAAAGCCCCTCTGAACCCCAAGAGTCGCCTCTGAACCCCAAAAGCTGCTCTGAACCCCAACAGTCGCCTCTGAGCCCCAAAAGCCCCTCTGAACCCCAACAGTCGCCGCTGGACTCCAAGAGCCCCTCTGAACCCCAACATTTCACCCCTGAACCCCAAAAACCCCTCCTGAACCCAAACAGTCACCCCTGAACCCCAGTAGTCAGCATTGAACCAAAATAGCCCCTCCTGAACCCCAAAAGCCATACCTGAACCCCAGAAGTCCCTCCTGAACCCCAACAGTTCCCCCTGAACCCAAAAGTCACCTTTGGGCCTCTACAGCCCCTCAACAGCCGTCCCTGAACCCCAAAAGTCACCTTTGGGCCTCTACAGCCCCTCAACAGCCGTCCCTGAACCCCAAAAGTCACCTTTGGGCCTCTACAGCTCCTCAACAGCCATCCCTGAACCCCAAAAGTCATCATTTGGGCCTCTACAGCCGTCCCTGAACCCCAAAAAGTCATCCTTTGGGCCTCCACAGCCCCTCAACAGCCGTCCCTGAACCCCAAAAGTCATCTTTGGCCTCTACAGCCCCTCAACAGCCGTCCCTGAACCCCAAAAGTCACCTTTGGGCCTCTACAGCCCCTCAACAGCCGTCCCTGAACCCCAAAAGTCCACCTTTGGGCCTCCACAGCCCCTCAACAGCCGTCCCTGAACCCCAAAAGTCACCTTTGGGCCTCCACAGCCCCTCAACAGCCGTCCCTGAACCCCAAAAGTCATCCTTTGTGGCCTCTACAGCCCCTCAACAGCCGTCCCTGAACCCCAAAAGTCGTCCTTTGGGCCTCTACAAGCCCCTCTACAAGCCGTCCCTGAACCCCAAAAGTCGTCCTTTGGGCCTCTACAAGCCCCTCTACAGCCGTCCCTGAACCCCAAAAGTCACCTTTGGGCCTCTACAGCCCCTCAACAGCCATCCCTGAACCCCAAAAGTCATCTTTGGGCCTCTACAGCTCCTCAACAGCCGTCCCTGAACCCCAAAAGTCATCTTTGGGCCTCTACAGCTCCTCAACAGCCGTCCCTGAACCCCAAAAGTCATCTTTGGGCCTCTACAGCCCCTCTACAAGCCGTTCCTGAACCCCACAAGGTCATCCTTTGGCCTCTACAGCCCTTCAACAGCCGTCCCTGAACCCCAAAAGTCATCCTTTGGCCTCTACAGCCCCTCAACAGCCATCCCTGAACCCCAAAAGTCATCTTTGGGCCTCTACAGGCCCCTCAACAGCCATCCCTGAACCCCAAAAGTCATCTTTGGGCCTCCACAGCCCCTCAACAGCCGTCCCTGAACCCCAAAAGTCAACCTTTGGGCCTCTACAAGCCCCTCAACAGCCGTCCCTGAACCCCAAAGTCATCTTTGGGCCTCTACAGCCCCTCAACAGCCATCCCTGAACCCCAAAAGGTCATCTTTGGGCCTCTACAGCCCCTCAACAGCCGTCCCTGAACCCCAAAAGTCATCTTTGGGCCTCTACAGCCCCTCAACAGCCGTCCCTGAACCCCAAAAGTCACCGTTTGGGCCTCTACAGCCCTCAACAGCCGTCCTGAACCCCAAAAGTCATCTTTGGGCCTCTACAGCCCCTCAACAGCCATCCCTGAACCCCAAAAGTCATCTTTGGGCCTCCACAGCCCCTCAAACAGCCGTCCCTGAACCCCAAAAGTCATACCGTTGGGCCTCCACAGCCCCTCAACAGCCGTCCCTGGACCCCAAAAAGTCATCTTTGGGCCTCTACAGCTCCTCAACAGCCGTCCCTGAACCCCAAAAGTCATCTTTGGGCCTCTACAGCCCTTCAACAGCCGTCCCTGAACCCCAAAAGTCATCCGTTGGGCCTCTACAGCCCCTCAACAAGCCGTCCCTGAACCCCAAAAGTCACCTTTGGCCTCTACAGCCCCTCAACAGCCGTCCCTGAACCCCAAAAGTCACCTTTGGGCCTCTACAGCCCCTCAACAGCCATCCCTGAACCCCAAAAAGTCATCCTTTGGGCCTCCACAGCCTCTCAACAGCCGTCCCTGAACCCCAAAAGTCATCCTTTGGGCCTATACAGCCCCTCAACAGCCATCCCTGAAACCCCAAAAGTCATCTTTGGGCCTCTACAGCCCCTCAACAGCCATCCCCTGAACCCCAAAAGTCACCTTTGGGCCTCCACAGCCCTCAACAGCCGTCCCTTGAACCCCAAAAGTCATCCTTCGGGCCTCTACAGCTCCTCAAACAGCCATCCCTGAACCCCAAAAGTCATCCTTTGGGCCCCGGAGGACATCATCTTCTCCTCTTCCAACTTCTTCCCCCACATCGCGGTGGGTACAATCGGAGCTGAGAAATCACCGGAGCAACAACCGCCACCACGACAAGCGACCGCGAGCGGTTGTGCTGGAAACAATGGGGGCGATCGGACGCCATCGGTTGTATCGGACGCGATCGGTTGTATCGCACACAATCGGTTTGATTGGACTCCATGGATTTGATTGGACCCATCGGTTGGATCGGACTCCATCGGTTGTAAACAGACGGTGAACGGTTTGTTTCGGACTCGATCGGTTGTTTCGGACACGATCGGTTGGATCGGACCCAAACAGTTTCGATCGGATGTGAGCGATTGTTGGGGACACGAATGGTTCTTTGGACATAAAGAGTCGTTTGGACCCAAAGGGCTGTTTCAGACTTCCATTGTTTTGGACTCAATCAGTTGTTTCAGACTCGATCGGTTGTTTTGGACTCCGGTTGTTCCTGGATCCGGTTGTTCCCGGATCCAATTGCCCCCAGATCTGATTGTTCTCTGATCCCATGGCTCCCGGATCTCGTTGTTCCTGGATCTAATTGTTTCCTCGATGTAACTGCTCTTAGATCAAACTGGTCCTGAATCCATCTGCTCCTGGATCCAACGGGATTCTGCCGAGAGCCCCAGGAGCCTCCCAGAATGCTCTGGAGGCCTATAGAGAACTCCATGAGACTCCCCAGAGTCCCCGGGAGCCCGTAGAGAGCCCCAGGAGGCTCCCAGAGTCCCCGGGAGCGCCGTAGAGAGCCCCAGGAGGCTCCCAGAGTCCCGGGAGCGCCGTAGAGAGCCCCAGGAGGCTCCCAGAATTCCCTGGGGCACTTGTAGAGAGCCCCAGGAGGCTCCCAGAGTCCCCGGGAGCCCCGTGTAGAGAGAGCCCCAGGAGGCTCCCAGAATGCCCTGGGGCACTGTAGAGAGCCCCAAGAGGCTCCCAGAGTCCCCAGGAGCCCTGTAGAGCCCCAGGAGGCTCCCAGAATTCCCTGGGGCACTGTAGAGAGCCCCAGGAGTCTCCCAGAGGTCCCCGTGGAGCCCTTTAGAGAGCCCCAGGAGGCTCCCAGAGTCCCCGTGGAGCACCGTAGAGAGCCCCAGGAGGATCCCAGAGTCCCCGGGAGCCCCGTTAGAGAGCCCCAGGAGGCTCCCAGAAACCCCGGGAGCTCCGTAGAGAGCCCCAGGAGGCTCCCAGAATGCCCTGGGGCACTGTAGAGAGCCCCAGGAGGCTCCCAGAGAATCCCCGGGAGCCCCGTAGAGAGCCCCAGGAGGCTCCCAGAGTCCCCGGGAGCACGCAGAGAGCCCCAGGAGGCTCCCAGAGTCCCCGGGAGCCCCGTAGAGAGCCCCAGGAGGTCCCAGAGTCCCCGGGAGCCCTGTAGAGAGTCCCAGGAGGCTCCCAGAGTCCCCGGGAGCCCCGTAGAGAGCCCCAGGAGGCTCCCAGACTCCCCGGGAGCCCCGTTAGAGAGCCCCAGGAGGCCTCCAGAGTCCCCGGGAGCCCCGTAGAGAGCCCCAGGAGGCTCCCAGAGTCCCCGGGAGCTCCGTAGAGAGCCCCAGGAGGCTCCCAGAGTCCCCGGGAGCTCCGTAGAGAGCCCCAGGAGGCTCCCAGAATGCCCCGGGAGCCCCGTAGAGAGCTCCAGGAGGCTCCCAGAGTCCCCGGGAGCAGTTGTAGAGAGCCCCAGGAGGCTCCCAGAGTCCCCGGAGCCCTTTAGAGAGCCCCAGGAGGCTCCCAGAGTCCCCGGAGCCCCCGTAGTAGAGCCCCAGGAGGCTCCCAGAGTCCCCGGGAGCTCCGTAGAGAGCCCCAGGAGGCTCCCAGAGTCCCCTGGAGCCCCCGTAGAGGAGCCCCCAGGAGGCTCCCAGAGGTCCCCGGGAGCCCCGTAGAGAGCCCCAGTAGGCTCCCAGAGTCCCGGGAGCTCCGTAGTAGAGCCCCAGGAGGCTCCCAGAGTCCCCGGGAGCCCTTGTAGAGAGCCCCAGGAGGCTCCCAGAGTCCCCGGGAGCTCCGTAGAGAGACCCAGGAGGCTCCCAGGGTCCCCGAGAGCCCCGTAGAGAGCCCCAGGAGGCTCCCAGAGTCCCCGGGAGCCCCGTAGAGAGGCACCAGGAGGCTCCCATAGTCCCCGGGAGCACTGTAGGGAGCCCCAGGAGGCTCCCAGAATGCCCTGGGGCACTGTAGAGAGCCCCAGGAGGCTTCCCAGAGTCCCCGGAGCCCTGTAGAGAGCCCAGGAGGCTCCCAGAGTCCCCGGGAGCTCCGTAGAGAGACCCAGGAGGCTCCCAGGGTCCCCGAGAGCCCCGTAGAGAGCCCCAGGAGGCTCCCAGAGTCCCCGGGAGCCCCGTAGAGAGCCCCAGGAGGCTCCCAGAGTCCCCGGGAGCCCCGTAGAGAGCCCCAGGAGGGTCCCAGAGTCCCCGGGAGCCCTGTAGAGAGCCCCAGGAGGCTCCCAGAGTCCCCGGGAGCCCCGTAGAGAGCCCCAGGAGGCTCCCAGAGTCCCCGGGATCACCGTAGAGAGCCCCAGGAGGCTCCCAGAGTCCTCGGGAGCCCCGTAGAGAGCCCCAGGAGGCTCCCAGAGTCCCCGGGAGCCCCGTAGGGAGCCCCAGGAGGCTCCCAGAGTCCCCGGGAGCCCCGTAGAGAGCCCCAGGAGGCTCCCAGAATGCCCTGGTGGCACTGTAGAGAGCCCCAGGAGGCTCCCAGAGTCCTCGGGAAGCCCCGTAGAGAGCCCCAGGAGGCTCCCAGAGTCCCCGGGAGCCCTGTAGAGAGCCCCAGGAGGCTCCCAGAGTCCCCGGGAGCCCCCGTAGAGAGCCCCCCAGGAGGCTCCCAGAGTCCCCGGGATCACCGTAGAGAGCCCCAGGAGGCTCCCAGAGTCCTCGGGAGCCCGCCGTAGAGAGCCCCAGGAGGCTCCCAGAGTCCCGGGAGCCCCGTAGGGAGCCCCAGGAGGCTCCCAGAGTCCCCGGGAGCCCCCGTAGAGAGCCCCAGGAGGCTCCCAGAATGCCCTGGGGCACTGTAGAGGAGCCCCAGGAGGCTCCCAGAGTCCCCGGGAGCCCCCGTAGAGACCCCAGGAGGCTCCCAGAGTCCCCGGGAGCCCCCGTAGAGAGCCCCAGGAGGCTCCCAGAGTCCCCCGGGACCACCGTAGAGAGACCCATTAGGCTCCCAGAGTCCCCGGAGCCCCGTAGAGAGCCCCCGGAGGCTCCCAGAATGCCCCTGGAGCCCCGTAGAGAGCCCCAGGGAGGCTCCAGAATGCCCTGGGGCACTGTAGAGAGCCCCAGGAGGATCCCAGAGTCCTCGGAAGCCCCGTAGAGAGCCCCAGGAGGTTCCCAGAGTCCCCGGGAGCCCCGTAGAGAGCCCCAGGAGGCTCCCAGAGTCCCCGGGAGCCCCGTAGAGAGCCACCAGGAGGCTCCCAGAGTCCCCGGTAGCCCCGTAGAGAGCCCCAGGAGGCTCCAGGAGTCCCCGGGAGCACTGTAGAGAGCCCCAGGACGCTCCCAGAGTCCCCCGGGAGCCCCCGTAGAGAGCCCCAGGAGGCTCCCAGAGTCCCCGGGAGCCCCGTAGAGAGCCCCAGGAGGCTCCCAGAGTCCCCGGGAGCCCCGTAGAGAGCCCCAGGAGGCTCCCAGAGTCCCCGGGAGCCCCGTAGAGAGCCCCAGGAGGCTCCCAGAGGTCCCCGGGAGCCCTGTAGAGAGCCCAAAGAAGCTCCCAGAGTCCCCGGGAGCCCCCGTAGAGAGCCCCAGAAGGCTTCAAGAACTGCCCTGGGGCACTGTAGAGAGCCCAGGAGGCTCCCAGAGTCCCCGGGATCCCTGTAGAGAGCCCCAGGAGGCTCCCAGAGTCCCCGGGAGCCCCGTAGAGAGCCCAGGAGGCTCCCAGAGTCCCCGGGAGCCCCGTAGAGAGCCCCAGGAGGATCCCAGAGTCCCCGGGAGCCCCGTAGAGAGCCCCAGGAGGCTCCCAGAGTCCCCGGGAGCCCCGTAGAGAGCCCCAGGAGGCTCCCAGAGTCCCCGGGAACCCCGTAGAGAGCCCCAGGAGGGTCCCAGAGTCCCCGGGAGCCCCGTAGAGAGCCCCAGGAGGGTCCCAGAGTCCCCGGGAACCCCGTAGAGAGCCCCAGGAGGGTCCCAGAGTCCCCGGGAGCCCCGTAGAGAGCCCCAGGAGGCTCCCAGAGTCCCCGGGAGCCCCGTAGAGAGCCCCAGGAGGCTCCCAGAATGCCCCTGGAGCCCCGTAGAGAGCCCCAGGAGGCTCCCAGAATGCCCTGGTGCACTCTACAGTGCCCCAGGGGGCTCCCAGAGTCCCCGGGAGCCCCGTAGAGAGCTCCAGGAGGCTCCAAGAGTCACCGGGAGCCCTGTAGAGCACCCCAGGAGGGTCCCAGAGTCCCCGGGAGCCCGTAGAGAGCCCCAGGGGGTCCCAGAGTCCCCGGGAGCCCCGTAGAGAGCCCCAGGAGCTCCCAGAGTCCCCGGGAGCCCCGTAGAGAGCCCCAGGAGGCTGCCAGAGTCCCCGGGAGCCCCGTAGAGAGCCCCAGGAGCCTCCCAGAGTCCCTGGAGGTTGGAGCCGTGTTTCTGCCCGGATCCCATTCCGAGGTGCTCTCAACATCCCCGTCCTCCATCCCAAGAAAACCACGGAAGCATTGCAGCCTCTCATATTTTTATTGAGCGCTTCCATTGGGGTTCTTAACGGTTGGATTTGGCCACACGTTCCAACTCGTCCTTCTTCTTAATGGCATAAGAGTTGGAAGAACCCTACGGAGAAGGGAAGAAGAGCTCCAGGTGGGAATGGGAAGTGGGGAAATGGGGATTATCCCATGGGGGGGAAAAAAGAAGGGAAAGGAGGAGGTGGCGCCCAACCTTGGCGGCGTTGATGAGTTCGTCGGCCAAACATTCGGCGATGGTTTTGATGTTACGGAAAGCGGCTTCGCGAGCGCCGGTGCAGAGGAGCCAATGGCCTGAGGGGACCAAAAGGAAGGGGAGACGGCGTTGGGAATGGGACACGAAGGGACATTTGGGAGAACGGGAGGGACCTGAGGGACATCGACGACGTAGAGGGAAAGCGGAGGGAGAACGTAAGAGGTCTGAGGGACATCGAGGACATGAGGGGAAAGTGGGAGAACGTGAGGGAAACTGAGGACGTGGGGGACCTCGAGGACATGAGGGGACCTTGGGGACACCTCAGGGACATGAAGGGACCTTGGGGACACTGAAGGCGTAGGAGGACGTGAAGGACCTTGAGAAGTTGGACAGACCTTGAGAGACGATGGAGGAACGTGAGAACATGGGGGGACCCTGGAGACACTTGGGGACACCAGAAGACCGGGGGGACCCCTGGGGACATTGGGGGACCTCTGGGGACATTGGGGGACCTTCGGGGACCCTTTGGGGACATTGGGGGACACTAAAGGTGTAGAAGAACGTGAAGAACCTTGAGAACGTGAAGAGACCTTGAGAGACGATGGAGGAACATGAGGACACGGGGGTACCCTGGAGACACTTGGGGGACACCAGAAGACTGGGGGACCTCTGGGGACATTGGGGGACCCCTTGGGGACATTGGGGGACCTTCGGGGGACCCTTTGGGGACACTGAAGGTGTAGAAGGACGTGAAGGACCTTGAGAACATGGAGAGACCTTGAGAGAACGTGAAGACGTGAGGGGACCCTGGAGACACTTGGGGGACACCAGAAGACCGGGGGGACCTCTGGGGACATTGGGGGACCCCTTGGGGACATTGGGGGGACCCTTTGGGGACATTGGTGGCATAAAAAGGACATGAAGAACCTTGAGAACATGGAAAGACCTTGAGAAACGATGGAGGAACGTGAGGACATGGGGGGACCCTGGAGACACTTGGGGGGACATAAGAAGACCGGGGGGACCTCTGGGGACATTGGGGGACCCCTTGGGGACATTGGGGGACCTTCGGGGGACCCTTTGGGGACACTGAAGGTGTAGAAGGACGTGAAGAACCTTGAGAACATGGAGAGACCTTGAGAGAACGTGAGAACGTGGGGGGACCCTGGAGACACTTGGGGGACACCAGAAGACCAGGGGACCTCTGGGGACATTGGGGGACCTCTTGGGGACATTGGAGGACCCTTTGGGTACATTGGGGGCATAAGAAGACATGAAGAACCTTAAGAACATGGAAAGACCTTGAGAAACGATGGAGGAACATGAGTACATGGGGGGACCCTGGAGACACTTGGGGGACACCAGAAGACCGGGGGGACCCCTGGGGACATTGGGGGACCTCTGGGGACATTGGGGGACCTTCGGGGGACCCTTTGGGGACATTGGGGGACACTAAAGGTGTAGAAGAACGTGAAGAACCTTGAGAACGTGAAGAGACCTTGAGAGACGATGGAGGAACATGAGGACACGGGGGTACCCTGGAGACACTTGGGGGACACCAGAAGACTGGGGGACCTCTGGGGACATTGGGGGGACCCCTTGGGGACATTGGGGGACCTTCGGGGGACCCTTTGGGGACACTGAAGGTGTAGAAGGACGTGAAGAACCTTGAGAACATGGAGAGACCTTGAGAGAACGTGAAGACGGGGGGACCCTGGAGACACTGGGGGACCACTGATGGGGGACACCCAGAAGACGGGGGACCTCTGGGGACCATTGGGGGACCCTTGGGGACATTGGGGGACCCTTTGGGGGACCCTTTGGGGACATTGGGGGCATAAGAGGACATGAAGAACCTTGAGAAGATGGAGAGACCTTGAGAGATGATGGAGGAACGTGAGAACATGGGGGGACCCTGGAGACACTTGGGGGACACGAGAGGACCGGAGGGACCTCTGGGGACATTGGGGGGACCCTTGGGGACATTGGGGGACCCTTTGGGGACATTGGTGGCATAAAAGGACATGAAGAACCTTGAGAACATGGAAAGACCTTGAAAGACGATGGAGGAACGTGAGGACATGGGGGGACCTGGAGACACTTGGGGGACACGAGAGGACCGGGGGACCTCTGGGGACATTGGGGGACACTTTGGGGACAGTGGGGACCCCTTGGGGACATTGGGGGGACCCTTTGGGGACATTGGTGGCATAAAAGGACGTGAAGAACCTTGAGAACATGGAAAGACCTTGAGAGACGATGGAGGAACGTGAGGACATGGGGGGAACCCTGGAGACACTTTGGGGGACACGAGAGGACCCGGGGGGACCTCTGGGGACATTGGGGGACCTCTGGGGACATTGGGGACCTTCGGGGGACCCTTTGGGGACATGGGGGGACCTTGGGGGACACTAAAGGTGTAGAAGGACGTGAAGGACCTTGAGAACGTGAAGAGACCTTGAGAGACAATGGAGGAACATGAGGACATGGGGGGACCCTGGAGACACTTGGGGGACACCAGAAGACCGGGGGGACCTCTGGGGACATTGGGGGACCCCTCGGGGACATTGGGGGGACCCTTGGTGGCACCTGGTTGACGCGCGCGCAGAGGGGAGACGTCGACGGCCTGGCGGCGCACGGTGCCGGCGCGGCCGATGCGCGTGGAGTCCTCTCGCGGTCCCGAGTTGATGATGGCATTGACCAAAACCTGCAGAGGGTTCTGGGGGGAAAGGGGGGGAAGGGGGGGACACCCCAAAATCAGCAGCTGAACCCCCCCCTCCCCCCACCGGAACACCCCAAAAAAACCCATCCGTGAAATACACAAAAAAATGATCATCGAACACCAAAAAAATATCATTGAGTGCAAAAAAACCACCATTGAACCCCCCAAAAAATCACCGAACCCCAAAAAAAGACAACCACCGAACCCCCCAAAAAATACCATCGCATCCCCTAAAAAACACCATCAAACACCAAAAAACCATCCATTGAACCCACAAATAAACCACCATTGAACCCCAAAAAAACAACATCGAATCCCCAAAAAATCAGTGAACCCCAAAAAACCACCGATCGAACCCCAAAACCAAAAAGCCAACACCATCGAATCCCCAAAAATTCATTGAACCCCAAAAAACCACCATTGAAAAACCCAAAATAACACCATTGGACCCCAAAAAAACCACACATTGAACACCAAAAAAAAACATCACTGAATCCCAAAAAAAACCTCACTGAACCCCCAAAAAACGACCAATCGAACCCCCCAAAAACCACCCCCCGAACGATCAAAAACACCACTGGAACCCCAAATAAGGGGACACCTGAACCCCCAAAATTCACTCCTTTCCACTCCAAAATGAGCACCTGAAGGCCCCAAATCAACTGAGAGACCAGAAAAATCCGCACCTGAACCCCAAATTCACTTCCTTTCACCCCAAAATGAGCATCTGAACTCCAAAATGAGAACGTGAACCCCAAAATAAGCACCTGAACCCCAAAATCCATCTTCTTCCACCCTAAAATTCATTTCTTTCGCCAAATCTGCCCCCAGAACTACCCCAAACCTGCCCGGGGACCCCCCAAAACAAGCCCAATCTGCCCCAGGACCCCCCAAAACAGCCCCAGGACCCCCCAAACAGCCTAATCTGCCCCAAGCACACCCCCAAAACTGGCTCCTTGACCCCCAAACCAGTCCCAGAACCCCCCAAAACAGCTCCATGACCCCCAAAACCAGTCCCAGGAACCCCCAAATCAGCCCAATCTGCCCCAGGACCCCCCCCAAACCATCTCCATGACCCCAACCAGCCCCATGACCCCCAAACCAGCCCAATCTGCCCTAGGACCCCCCCAAAACCACCAATCTACCCCCTTGACCCCAAAACCAGCTCCATCACCCCCAAACCAGCCCCAGGACCCCCCAAACCAGCCCAATTCTGCCCCCAGGACCCCCAAACAGCTCAATGACCCCCAAACTAGCGTCCAGGACCCCCCCAAAACAACTCATGACCCCCAAACCAGCTCCATGACCCCCAAACCGCCCCCAGGATCCCCCAAACCGCCCCCAGGATCCCCCAAACCGCCCCCAGGATCCCCCAAAACAGCTCCAGGACCCCCAAACCACCCCCAAAATCCCCAAACCACCCCAGGACCCCCCAAACCACCCCCAGGACCCCCCAAACCACCCCCAGGACCCCCCAAACCAGTCCCAGGACCCCCCAAACCAGTCCCAGGACCCCCCAAACCAGCTCCAGGACCCCCCAAACCAGCCCCAGGACCCCCCAAAACAGCCCCAGGACCCCCAAACCAGCCCAATCTGCCCCAGGACTCCCCAAAACAGCTCCATCACCCCCAAATCACACCCAGAATCCCCCAAACAGCCCCAGGACCCCCCCAACCACCCCAGCATCCCCAAACCACCCCCAGCATCCCCCAAAACAGCTCCAGGACCCCCCAAACCCACCCCAGGACCCCCCAAACCACTCCCAGGAAACCCCCTAAAACCACTCCCAGGAACCCCCTAAAACCACTACCAGGAACCCCCTAAACCAGCCCAATCTGCCTCTTTGACCCCCCAAAACCAGCTCCCATCACCCCCAAACCACCCCCCAGAATCCCCCAAACCAGTCCCAGTACCCCCCAAACCAGCTCCAGGACCCCCCAAAATAGCTCCATCACCCCCAAACCACCCCCAAAATCCCCCAAAGCAGTCCCAGTGGCCCCCCAAACCACCCCCAGGACCCCCCAAACCCAGCCCCAGGACCCCCCAAACCACCCCCAGGATCCCCCAAATCAGTCCTAAGACCCCCTAAACCAGCTCCAGGACCCCCCAAACCACCCTCAGGACCCCCCAAAACAGCCCCAGGACCCCCCAAAACCAGTCCCAGGACCCCTAAACCAGCTACATGGACCCCCAAAACCACCCCAGGACCCCCCAAAACAGCCCCAGGACCCCCCAAAAACAGCCCCAGGACCCCCCAAACCAGCCCAATCTGCCCCAGGACTCCCAAAACCAGCTCCATCACCCCCAAATCACACCCAGAATCCCAAAACAGCCCCAGGACCCCCCCAACCACCCCCAGCATCCCCCAAACCACCCCCAGCATCCCCCAAAACAGCTCCAGGACCCCCCAAACCACCCCCAGGACCCACCAAACCACCCAAAATCCCCCAAACCACCCCCAGGACCCCCCAAACCCCCCAGGACCCCCCAAACCACCCCCAGGACCCCCCAAATCAGTCCTAAGACCCCCTAAACCACCCCCAGGACCCCCCAAACCACCCCCAGGAGCCCCCAAACCAGTCCTAAGACCCCTAAACCACCCCCAGGACCCCCCCCCTCGCCGTGTGGGACGTCGGACCTCGCCGGTGAGGCAGGTGGATGATCTCGAAGGCGTGCTTGACGATGCGCACGGTCATGAGTTTTTTGCCGTTGTTGCGGCCGTGCATCATCATGGAGTGTGGTGAGACGTTCGACGATGGGCACTGCGCCTTCCGGAAGCGCTTGGCGGCGTAACGCCCTGCGCTGCGGCAGGTACTTGTGCATATTTCCTCCTTCAACCGCGATGTAATCCTATCAAAACCCCCCAAAAAATCCATATTTTTATCTCGTTTCTAATCCGGATTAAGAACGTTTACACTTTTAATCCGGATTAAAACCAATCCGGATTGAAATCTGCATTCAAATCGAGATTCGCCGCCGTTACCTGGAGGGAAATTATCGTTGATTTGGACATCATCGGTGCTCCATTTACCGAAGAGTTTGATGTCCGGCGTCTCGGTGACAGCCGAGCCGTTTCCCAGTCAGTCATGCTAGAAAAATTCAGGGGGAAAAAAGGAATTTAGAGGAAAAAAAATCCTAATTTTCGCGCTGGCGTTACCTCCAAATTAAAAGGGTTTAAAGAAAATGAAAAGGAGAAATCCCCCAATGTAAAGAATTCCACGTTAAATCCTAAAAATAAAACATAAATTGCCAAAATTAAGGAATTCTACATCAAATCCTAAAAATTAAATAGAAAAATTGATAAATTCAAAAGAAAATTAATTAAAGTGAAAGGAATTTCATTCTAAATCTCCAAAATTTAACAGAAATGACCAAAATTAAGGATTCTACATCAATCCTAAAAATTAAATAGAAAAATTGATAAAATTCAAAAAGAAAATAATATCAAAGTGAAGGAATTTCATCCTAAATCTCAAAATTTAAACAGAAATGACCAAAATTAAGGAATTCTACATCAAATCCTAAAAATTAAAATAGAAAAGTGATAAAATTCAAAGAAAATTAATCAAAGTGAGGAATTTCATCCTAAATCTCAAGAATTTAAACAGAAATGACAAAATTAAGGAATTCTACATCAATCCTAGAAATTAAATAGAAAAAATTGATAAAAATGCAAAAAGAAAATTAATAAAGTGAAGGAATTTCATCCCTAAATCTTCAAGAATTTAAACAGAAATGACCAAAAATCAGGATTTCTGCCTCAAATTGCTTTAATTAGAAAAGAAAATTAATAAATTTAAGGAATTCCCACATCAAATACTGACAATTAAAATGAAAAACTGATGAAATTAAGATGAAAAATCCTCAAAATGAAAAAATTTCACCTTAAGTCTTCACAATTCAAACAGAAAAGACCAAAAATTGAAGAATTATGGCTCAATCTCACGAATTGCAACTGAAATTCAATAGAATTTGAAAATTTTAGTTCAAATCGTATAAATTTGAAATAGAAATAAGAAGGTGAAGAAGATAAAAAACCACCAAACTAAGGAATTCTGGCTCGAATATGAGGAATTCAAATGAAAAGCCCCAAAACTGAAAAATTTCAGCTCACATCGCAAGAACTAAAACAAAAAATGTCCCAAATTAAAGAACTCAAAGAAAAAAAAAAAAGAAACTTAAAGGAGAAAAATCACCAAATAAAAGAATTCCAACTCAAATCCCAAATGTTAAAGAGAAAATATTCAAGAGTAAAAATTCTGCCTCAAATTTCTGAAGTAAAAGAAAAAGTGCCCCAAATGAAGAAATTTTGGGTCAATATCTCACAAATTGAAAGGAAAAAAGCCTCAAAAATTAAAAGTAAAATTCCTTAAATTAATTTATCCTTTAAATTAAGAAATTAATTTATTAAACCTTTAAATTAAGAAGTCCTCCTCAATGTCAGAAATCGCAATTGAAATTTGCAAAAACCTCAAACAAAAGGAATACAAAAAGATTCTAAAATTAAGGGATTCCACCTCCAAAATTGAGATTTAATACAAATTCCCCAAAAGTACCAGAAAAAAAATGTATAAAACTAAAAAATTCTGACTCAAAACCTGAAAAATTCAAAGGAAAATTCCCCAAAAATTAAAAATTGCAGTTTAAATCCCAGAATTAAAAATGAAAACCCCTCAAAATGAAAGATTTTCATTACAATTCCCCAAAATCGAAAGAAAAATTCCCCAAATTTACAAATTCCGGTTCAAATCCCTCGAATTCAAAGTAAAATCCACGAGCGGACACAGCTCAGGAAAGTAAACCAGTATTCCCAGTTTAAACTGGGAGAAGACCTTGGAATGGAATCTCCCAGTCCATCCCAGTGCCCTCAAATCCCCCTCCCAGTTCATCCCAATCCCTTCCCAGTATATCCCACTCCCGCCCAATACTCTCACACCCATTCCCAGTCAATCCCAGTATAACCCAGTGCAACCCAGTGCCCTCAAAAACCCCCTCCCAGTCCATCCTAATCCCGCCCAATACCCTCAAACCCTTCCCAGTCCATCCCAGTATAACCCAGTGCCCTCAAACCCCCCTCCCAGTATATCCTAATCCCTCTCAATACCCTCAAACCCCTTCCCAGTCAATCCCAGTATAACCCAGTGCCCTCAAAACCCGCCTCCCAGGCCATCCTAATCCCTGCTCAATACCCCTCAAACCCCTTCCCAGTCAATCCCAGTATAACCCACTGCTCTCAAAACCCCCTCCCAGTCCATCCTAATCCCTCTCAATACCCTCAAACCCCTTCCCAGTCAATCCCAGTATAACCCAGTGCTCTCAAACTCCCTCCCAGTATATCCAGTCCCTCTCAAATACCCTCAAACCCCTTCCCAGTCAATCCCAGTATAACCCAGTGCCCTCAAACCCCCGTCCCAGTATATCCCTAATCACTCTCAATACCCTCAAACCCCTTCCCAGTCAATCCCAGTATAAACCCAGTGCCCTCAAACCCCCTCCCAGTATATCCTAATCCCTCTCAATACCCTCAAACCCCTTCCCAGTCAATCCCAGTATAACCCAGTGCCCTCAAACCCCCCTCCCAGTATATCCTAATCCCTCTCAATACCCTCAAACCCCTTCCCAGTCCAATCCCAGTATAACCCAGTGCCCTCAAACCCCCTCCCAGTCTAATCCTAATCCCTCTCAATACCCTCAAACCCCTTCCCAGTCAATCCCAGTATAACCCAGTGCTCTCAAACCCCCCTCCCAGTCTATCCTAATCCCTCTCAATACCCTCAAACCCCTTCCCAGTCAATCCCAGTATAACCCAGTGCTCTCAAACTCCCTCCCAGTATATCCCAGTCCCTCCCAAAACTCTCAAACCCCGCTCCCAGTCAACCCCAGTATAACCCAGAGCCCTCAAAACCCCCTCCCAGTCCATCCTAATCCCTCTCAATACCCTCAAACCCCCTCCCAGTCAATCCCAGTATAACCCAGTGCTCTCAAACTCCATCCCAGTATATCCCAGTCCCTCTCAATACTCTCAACCCCCCTCCCAGTCAATCCCAGTATAACACAGTGCCCTCAAACCCCCTCCCAGTCCATCCTAATCCCTCTCAATACCCTCAAACCCCTTCCCAGTCAATCCCAGTATAACCCAGTGCCCTCAAACCCCCCTCCCAGTATATCCTAATCACTCTCACTACCCTCAAACCCCTTCCCAGTCAATCCCAGTATAACCCAGTGCTCTCAAAACCCCATCCCAGTATATCCTAATCCCTCTCATACCCTCAAACCCCTTCCCAGTCAATCCCAGTATAACCCAGTGCCCTCAAACCCCCCTCCCAGTCCATCCTAATCCCTCTCAATACTCTCAAAAACCCATTCCCAGTCAATCCCAGTATAACACAGTGCCCTCAAAACCCCCTCCCAGTCCATCCTAATCCCTCTCAATACTCTCAAACCCACTCCCAGTCAATCCCAGTATAACACAGTGCCCTCAAACCCACCCTCCCAGTCCATCCTAATCCCTCTCAATACCCTCAAACCCCTTCCCAGTCAATCCCAGTATAACCCAGTGTCCTCAAACTCTCTCCCAGTATATCCCAGTCCCTCTCAATACCCCCAAACCCATTCCCAGTCAATCCCAGTATAACCCAGTGCTCTCAAACCCCCTCCCAGTCCATTCTAATCCCTCTCAATTCCCTCAAACCCCCCTCCCAGTCAATCCCAGTATAACCCAGTGCCCTCAAACCCCCCTCCCAGTATATCTAATCCCTCTCAATACCCTCAAACCCCTTCCCAGTCAATCCCAGTATACCCAGTGCCCTCAAACTCCCTCCCAGTATATCCAGTCCCTCTCAATACCCCCAAACTCATTCCCAGTCAATCCCAGTATAACCCAGTGCTCTCAAAACCCCCTCCCAGTCCATTCTAATCTCTCTCAATTCCCTCAAACCCCCCTCCCAGTCAATCCCAGTATAACCCAGTGCCCTCAAGCTCCCTCCCAGTATATCCCAGTCCCTCACAGGGCCCTCAAAACTACCTCAAAACCATTTCACTCCCTCCCAGGTCCCCATCCCAGTGCCTTCCCAGTGCCCTCCCAGTCCATCCCAGTGCCCTCAAACCCCCTCCCAGTCCATCCCAGTGAACTCAAATCCCCTCCCAGTCCATCCCAGTGCCCTCAGTCCCCCTCCCAGTCCATCCCAGTGCCCTCTAACCCCCTCGAAACCCCCTCCCCAGGCCTGACGCCCCCCCCAACTCCTACCTGAGCCCCTCCCAGTGGCTCCCAGTCGCTCCCAGTCCCCCCCAGTCCCTCAGCCCCCCCCACCCCGGCCCCGCACCCTCGTGGCAGCGTCCCCGGTTGCAGCGAAACAGAAAGGGCGCGAACGGGGCCTCTCTGCCTCTTATCCAGGGGCGCCACTTCCGGTTGCGCACATGCGCGAACTCCCCAACGCGACGCCGAGTTTCCGCCTGTTTCCGCCCTCACCGCTGCCCTTACGCCATGCGCATGCGCACCTTGGGCGGCAGCGCCCAGCGGGCTATGCGCAGAGTGCACAGGTGACGTCACCGGTAACCAGGCAGAGAACTCGGGGTCGCAGTCAAGAAGGGACTCAACCAATGGGGAGCGGCGGCTCTGGTGACGTCACCGGTAACCAGGCAGAACTCGGGGTCGCAGTCAAGAAGGGACTCAACCAATGGGGGAGCGGCGGCGCTGGTGACGTCACCGGTAACCAGGCAGAACTCGGGGGTCGCAGTCGAGAAGGGACTCAACCAATGGGGAGTGGCGGCGCTGGTGACGTCATCGGTAACCAGGCAGACTCCACGGGCGGCGGCTCTGGCGCAGGGGCTGCCGGGATCGCGGCGGACTCGGGCGGGGGATGCGGATGGAAGGGTCGCAGCTTTAAAGGAATCCGAATCGGGGGAAGAGTCCAAATCGGATCCAAATCGGATCCACATCGGAATGTTCTTCACCTGTGGCCCCAACGAGGCGATGGTGGTGTCGGGTGAGTTGGGGGGCGCCCCCAAAATCCTGGGATTTCACCCCAAAACAGGGGGGTCCCCCAAAAAAATGGATTTAACCAAAAACACCGTTTTCTGCCCCAAAATTGGGGTCCCCCCAAACCCCCTGAGTTTGCCCCAAACCCCCTCTTTTCTCCCCTAAAAATTGGGGTCCCCCCAAACCCCCTGAATTGCCCCAAACCCCCTCTTTTCTCCCCCAAAATTGGGGTCCCCCCAAACCCCCTGAATTGCCCCAAACCCCCTCTTTTTTGCCCCAAAATTGGGGTCCCCCCAAACCCCCTCTTTTCTCCCCCAAAATTGGGGTCCCCCAAACCCCCTGAATTGCCCCAAACCCCCTTTTTTCTACCCCAAAATTGGGGTCCCCCCAAACCCCCTGAATTGCCCCAAACCCCCTCTTTTCTCCCCCAAAATTGGGGTCCCCCCAAACCCCCTGAATTGCCCCAAACCCCCTCTTTTCTCCCCCAAAATTGGGGTCCCCCCAAACCCCCTCTTTTCTCCCCCAAAATTGGGGTCCCCCCAAACCCCCTGAGTTGCCCCAAACCCCTTCTTTTCTCCCCCAAAATTGGGTCCCCCCAAACCCCCTCTTTTCTCCCCCAAAATTGGGGTCCCCCAAACCCCTGAGTTGCCCCAAACCCCCTCTTTTCTCCCCCAAAAATTGGGGTCCCCCCAAACCCCCTGAATTGCCCCAAACCCCCTCTTTCTCCCCAAATCGGGGTCCCCGCAGGGTTCTGCCGCAGTCCCCCCCGTTATGGTGGCCGGAGGGCGAGTGCTGGTGGTGCCGTGCCTGCAGCAGATCCAGCGGTGAGGATGGACTGGGATGGACTGGGATGGACTGGGGATGAACTGGGAGGGGGCTATGAGGGCACTGGGAGGGACTGGGAGGGGGATTGAGGGCACTGGGAGGGACTGGGATGGACTGGGAGGGGATTTGAGGGCACTGGGATGGACTGGGAAGGGGTTTGTGGGCACTGGGATGGACTGGGAGGGGGTTTGTGGGCACTGGGATGGACTGGGAGGGGGTTTGAGGGCACTGGGATGGACTGGGATGGACTGGGAGGGGGTTTGAGGGCACTGGGATGGACTGGGAGGGGATTTGAGGGCACTGGGAGGGGGTGTGAGGGCACTGGGGTGGACTGGGAGGGGATTTGAGGGCACTGGGAGGGACTGGGAGGGGGGGTTTGAGGGCACTGGGGTGGGACTGGGAGGGGATTTGAGGGCACTGGGAGGGACTGGGAGGGGATTTGAGGGCACTGGGAGGGACTGGGAGGGGATTTGAGGGCACTGGGATGGACTGGGAGGGGGGTTTGAGGGCACTGGGAGGGACTGGGAGGGGATTTGAGGGCACTGGGATGAACTGGAATGGACTGGGAGGGGGGTTTTGAGGGCACTGGGATGGACTGGGAGGGGGTTTGAGGGCACTGGGATGGACTGGGATGGACGGGGAGGGGGGTTTGAGAGCACTGGGATGGACTGGGAGGGGGGCTTTGAGGGCACTGGGATGGACTGGGAGGGGATTTGAGGGCACTGGGATGGACTGGGAGGGGGGTTTAAGGGTACTGGAATGGACTGGGATGAACTGGGAGGGACTGGAAGGGGCTTTGAGGGCACTGGGATGGACTGGGAGGGGGCTTTGAGGGCACTGGGATGGACTGGGAGGGGATTTGAGGGCACTGGGATGGACTGGGAGGGGATTTGAGGGCACTGGGATGGACTGGGAGGGGGGTTTAAGGGTACTGGGATGAACTGGGAGGGACTGGGAGGGGCTTTGAGGGCACTGGGAGGGACTGGGAGGGGATTTGAGGGCACTGGGAGGGACTGGGAGGGGGTTTAAGGGCACTGGGATGGACTGGGAGGGGGGTTTAAGGGTACTGGGATGGACTGGGAGGGGATTTGAGGGCACTGGGAGGGACTGGGGATGGAATGGAAGGGCACTGGGATGGACTGGGATGAACTGGGAGGGACTGGAAGGGGATTGGAGGGCACTGGGATGGACTGGGAGGGGGGTTTAAGGGCACTGGGATGGACTGGATGAACTGGGATGGACTGGGAGGGGGCTTTGAGGGCACTGGGAGGGACTGGAAGGGGATTTGAGGGCACTGGGAGGGACTGGGAGGGGATTTGAGGGCACTGGGATGGACTGGGATGGACTGGGAGGAGGTATGAAGGGGGTTTGTGGGCACTGGGAGAGACTGGGACATACTGGGAGAGCACTGGGATGAGGTTTGGAAGGGTTTGACGGTACTGGGCTGGACTGGGGGTTGGGCTGTACTGGTTTCTACTGGACTGTACTGGTTTCTACTGGGTTGTGGCGGTTTAGGGTGGCCCGTACTGTGGTTTACTGGTTTATACTGGTTTGTACTGGGTGCGGCGGCCCCTCAGGATCTCCCTGAACACTCTGACCCTCAACGTGCGGAGCGAGAAGGTTTACACCCGGCACGGAGTGCCCATCTCCGTCACCGGCATCGCCCAGGTGAACTGGGAGGGACTGGGATGGACTGGGATGGACTGGGAGGGGACTGGGATAAGGGCACTGGGATGGACTGGGAGGGGATTGGGATGGATTCGGCTGTACTGGGAGGGGATTTGAGGGCACTGGGATGAACTGGGAGGGAGTGGGATGGACTGGGAGGGGATTTGAAGGTACTGGGAGGGACTGGGATAGACTGGGAGGGGACTGGGATGGGGTTTGAGGGCACTGGGATAGACTGGGAGGGGATTGGGGTGGACTGGGAGAGAATTAGGAGTGGACTGGGATGGACTGGGAGGGGATTTGAGGGCACTGGGATGGACTGGGATGGGATTTGAGGGCACTGGGATGGACTGGGAGGGGATTGGGATGGACTGGGCTGTACTGGGAGGGAGTAGGATGAACTGGGAGAGGATTTGAAGGCACTGGGAGGGACTGGGATAGACTGGGAGGGGACTGGGATGGGATTGGGATGGACTGGGCTGTACTGGGAGGGGATTTGAGGGTACTGGGATGAACTGGGAGGGGATTGGGAAGCACTGAAAGAGGATTAGGAGTGGACTGGGATGAACTGGGAGGGGATTTGAGGGCACTGGTTTGTACTGGGAGGGAGTAGGATGGACTGGGAGGGGACTTAAAGGCACTGGGAGGGACTGGGAGGGGATTGGGAAGCACTGGGAGAGGATTGGGAGTGGACTGGGATGAACTGGGAGAGGATTTGAAGGCACTGGGCTGTACTGGGAGGGGATTTGAGGGCACTGGGATGAACTGGGAGGGAGTGGGATGGACTGGGAGGGAGTAGGATGGACTGGGAGGGGATTGAAGGCACTGGGAGGGACTGGGATGGACTGGGAGGGGTTGGGAGGGGTTGGGAGGGCACTGGGAGGGACTGGGAGGGGATTGGGGTGGACTGGGCTGTACTGGGAGGGGATTTGAGGGCACTGGGATGAACTGGGAGAGGATTAGGAGTGGACTGGGATGAACTGGGAGGGGATTGGGATGGACTGGGCTGTACTGGGTCGAAGTAGGATGAACTGGGAGGGGATTTGAGGGCACTGGGAGGGACTGGGATGGACTGGGAGGGGACTGGGATGGGGTTTGAGGGCACTGGGATGGACTGGGAGAGGATTGGGATGGACTGGTTTGTACTGGGAGGGAGTAGGATGGACTGGGAGAGGATTTGAGGGCACTGGGATGAACTGGGAGGGGGTTTTGAGCCCCCCCCGTTGCTGTGGGCCCCACCCATCTTAAAGCGGCAACGCTTCTTAAAGGGGCAACGGCCCTATCGTGCAGCACATATTGGGGATTGGGCTCTCTTAAAAGGGCAATGACGAAAGGAGTGTGGCTTTAATGGGTCTTAAAGGGGCGATGGCGATGGGTGGGAATGGGCTCTGGATTCAGCTCCGGGTGTGACTCCGGATTCGGCTCTGGGTGTGAATCCGGATTCAGCTCCGGATTCAGCTCCGAGTGTGACTTATGGGTGAGAATGTGCTTCAGATTGAGCTCCGGGTGTGAACGCAGCCGCGGCTCCGCATTGGGCTCCGTGCGGGTCCCGGTGAGGTGGGAATGTGCTCCGGGTGTGACTCCGGAGTGACTCCGCTTTGCAGGTGAAGATCCAGGGGCAGAACAAGGAGATGTTGGCCGCCGCCTGTCAGATGTTTTTGGGCAAATCCGAGAGCGAAATCGGCCAAATCGCCCTCGAGACCCTCGAAGGCCACCAACGCGCCATCATGGCCCACATGACCGTCGAGGTAGCCACCGCCCCGCTTTTGGTAGCCACACCCCACTTTTGGGAGCCACTGGTCCTGTCGGGGGAGCCACAGCCCCTTTGGGACTGGCCATGGCCTCTTTAAGGCTGGCCACGCCCCCTTGGTTGGTAGCCACGCCCCCTTGGTAGCCACAGCCCCGCTTTTGGTAGCCACGGCCCTTCTGGGGGAATCACAGCCCCTTTGGGATTGGCCACAGCCCTTTTAAGGCTGGCCACGCCCCCTTGGGTATAGCCACGCCCCCTTGGTAGCCACACACAGCCTTTCAGTAGCCATCGGCCCTTTTGGGGGAGCCACAGCCCCTTTGGAAGTGGCCACGGCCTCTTTAAGGCTGGCCACGCCCCCTCAGATGGTAGCCACGCCCCCTTGGGTGTAGCCACGCCCCCCTTCAGTAGCCACCAGCCCTTTCGGGGGAGCCACAGCCCCTTTGGAACTGGCCACGCCCCCTTGAGTGGTAGCCACTCCCCCTTGACTGGTAGCCACACCCTTTGGGGTAGCCACAACCCCTTTTGGGGGTGGCCACACCCCCTGGGGTGGTAGCCACGCCCCCTGAGGAGCAGGCCGTGCCCCTCGGGTGGTAGCCAAGGCTCCAGGATGGTAGCCACGCTCCCTTTAGGACTCTCCACGCCCCGCAGGTTGGTAGCCACGCCCCGCAGGTTGGTAGCCACGGCCCGTAGGATGGTAGCCACGCCCTGTAGGGTGGTAGCCACGGCCTGTAGGATGATAGCTACTGCCTATAGGATGGTAGCCACGGCCTGTAGGATGGTAGCCACTGCCTGTAAGATGGTAGCCATGCCCTGTAGGATGGTAGCCACTGCCTATAGGATGGTAGCCGTGGCCTGTAAGATGGTAGCTGTGGCCCATAGGGTGGTAGCCACGCACTGTAGGGTGGTAGCCACGGCCCATGGGATGGTAGCCGCAGCCTGTAGGTTGGTAGCCACGCCCTGTAGGATGATAGCCACTGCCTATAGGCTGGTAGCCACAGCCCATAAGTTGGTAGCCACAGCCTGTAGGATGATAGCCGCTGCCTACAGGATGGTAGCCACGCCCTGTAGGTTGGTAGTCACGCTCTCTAGGATGGTAGCCACAGCCTGTACGATGGTAGCCATGCCCCATAGGATGGTAGCCACGGCCCTTAGGATGATAGCTATTGCCTATAGGATGATAGCCATGCCCTGTAGGGTGGTAGCCACAGCCCGTAGGATGGTAGCCACGGCCCGTAGGATGATAGCTACTGCCTATAGGCTGGTAGCCACGCCCCGTAGGCTGGTAGCCACGCCCCGCAGGCTGGTAGCCACGCCCCGTAGGTTGGTAGCCACGGTCTATAGGATGGTAGCCACAGCCCATAGGATGATAGCCACTGCCTACAGGATGGTAGCCATGCCCTGCAGGCTGGTAGCCACGCCCTGCAGGCTGGTAGCCACGGCCTATAGGTTGGTAGCCGCAGCCTGCAGGCTGGTAGCCACGACCCGCAGGCTGGTAGCCACGGCCTGTAGGTTGGTAGCCACGGCCTGCAGGTTGGTAGCCACGGGTATGGTGTCGCCGTCAGGAGATCTATAAGGACCGTCAGAAGTTCTCGGAGCAGGTGTTCAACGTGGCCTCCTCGGACCTCGTCAATATGGGCATCAGCGTCGTCAGCTACACCCTCAAAGACATCCACGACGACCAGGTGACACCGGGGGGGACCGGGGGACACCGGGACGGGGGGGGACACCAGGGATGGGGACCCACCAGGAGGAACGGGGACGTGGAGGTGGGATGGGGACACCAGAAAAGGTTGGGGACACCAGAGATGGGGACACCAGAGATGGGGATCCACCATGAGGAACAGGGACATGGAGGTGGGATGGGGACATCAGGAGGGGATGGGGACATCAGGAACGGGGACCCACCGGGAGAAAGATGGGGACCCACCAGGAGAGAAGGGGACACCGGGAGAGGGGGGGACACCAAGAGAGATGGGGACCCACCAAGAGAGATGGGAACCCACCAGGAGGAATGGGGACACCAGAGATGGGGATCCACCATGAGGAAGAGGGACGTGGAGGTGGGATGGGGACATCAGGAGGGGATGGGGACATCAGGAGGGGATGGGGACATTAGGAATGGGGACCCACCATGAGGAATGGGGACACCGAGGTGTTCTGGGGACACCAGGAGGGGATGGGGACACCAGAGATGGGGACCCACCAAAAGGAACGCAGACATGGAGGTGGGATGGGGACACCAGGAAGGGATGGGGACATCAGGAATGGGGACCCACCAAGAGGAACGGGGACACCAGAAAGGCTTGGGGACACCAGGAAGGGTTGGGGACACCAGAGATGGGGATCCACCAAGAGAGAAGGGGACACCAGGAAGGGATGGGGACATCAGGAATGGGGATCCACCATGAGGAAGAGGGACATGGAGGTGGGATGGGGACACCAGGAGGGGATGGGGACCCCAGAAAGGGTTGGGGACATCAGGAATGGGGATCCACCAAGAGGAATTGTGGACACTGAGGTGTTTTGGGGACACCAGGAGGGGATGGGAACACCAGGAAGGGTTGGGGACACCAAAGATGGGGATCCACCATGAGGAACGGGGACACCAGAAAGGCATGGAGACACCAGAGATGGGGACAGACCATGAGGGATGGGGACACCAGGAAGGGATGGGGACACCAGAGATGGGGATCCATCAAGAGAGAGATGGGGACACCAGGAGAGAGGGGGGGACACCAGGAGGAATGGGGACACCAGAGATGGGAATCCATCAAGAGGAACGGGGACATGGAGGTGGGATGGGGACACCAGGAGGGGATGGGGACACCAGGAAGGGTTGGGGACATCAGGAATGGGGATCCACCAGGAGAGAGATGGGGACACCAGAAATGGGGACCCACCAGGAGGGAAGGGGACACCAGAAAGGGTTGGGGACACCAGGAGAGAGGGGGGGACACTGGGAGAGAGGGGGGGACACCAAGAGAGATGGGGACCCACCAGGAGGAATGGGGACACCAGAGATGGGGATCCACCATGAGGAACGGGGACGTGGAGGTGGGATGGGGACACCAGGAGGGGATGGGGACATCAGGAACGGGGACCCACCAGGAGAAAGATGGGGACACCAGAGATGGGGACCCACCAGGAGAGAGAAGGGGACACCAGGAGAGAGGGGGGGACACCGGGAGAGAGGGGGGGACACCAAGAGAGATGGGGACCCACCAGGAGGAATGGGGACACCAGAGATGGGGATCCACGAGGAGGGATGGGGACACGAGGAAGGGATGGGGACATCAGAGATGGGGATCCACCATGAGAAAGAGGGACATGGAGGTGGGATGGGGACATCAGGAGGGGATGGGGACACCAGGAACGGGGACCCACCAAGAGAAAGATGGGGACCCCAGAGATGGGGACCCACCAAGAGAGAAGGGGACACCAGAAAGGGATGGGGACATCAGGAATGGGGATCCACCAAGAGGAAGAGGGACATGGAGGTGGGATGGGGACACCAGGAGGGGATGGGGACACCAGAGATGGGGACCCACCATGAGGAATGGGGACACCAGGAGGGGATGGGGACATCAGGAAGGGATGGGGACACCAGGAACGGGGACCCACCTGGAGAAAGATGGGGACCCACCAGAGATGGGGACCCACCAGGAGAGAGAAGGAGACACCAGGAGAGAGGGGGGACACCAAGAGAGATGAGGACCCACCAGGAGGAATGGGGACACCAGAGATGGGGATCCACCATGAGGAACAGGGACGTGGAGGTGGGATGGGGACATCGGGAGGGGATGGGGACATCAGGAGGGGATGGGGACATCAGGAACGGGGACCCACCAGGAGAAAGATGGGGACACCAGGAGAGATGGGGATATCAGGAAGGGATGGGGACACCAGAGATGGGGACCCACCAAGAGAGAAGGGGACACCAGAAAGGGATGGGGACATCAGGAATGGGGATCCACCATGAGAAATGGGGACACCAGGAGGAACGGGGACACCAGAAATGGGGATACCAGAGATGGGGACACCAGGATGGGGATCCACCATGAGGAAGAGGGACATGGAGGTGGGATGGGGACATTGGGAGGGGATGGGGACATCAGGATGGGGACCCACTGTGAGAAATGGGGACACCAGGAGGGGATGGGGACACCAGGAAGGGATGGGGACACCAGAGATGGGGATCCACCAAGAGGAACGGGGACACCAGAAAGAGATGGGGACATCAGGAATGGGGATCCACCAAGAGGAATGGGGACACCAGGAGGGGATGGGGACACCAGGAGGGGATGGGGACATCAGGATGGGATGGGGACACCAGGAACGGGGACCCACCAGGAGAAAGATGGGGACCCACCAGAGATGGGGACCCACCAGGAGAGAGAAGGGGACACCAGAGATGGGGATCCACCAAGAGGAACGGGGACGTGGAGGTGGGATGGGGACACCAGGAGGGGATGGGGACACCAGAGATGGGGACCCACCAAGAGAGAAGGGGACACCAGGAAGGGATGGGGACATCAGGAATGGGGATCCACCATGAGGAAGAGGGACATGGAGGTGGGATGGGGACACCAGGAGGGGATGGGGACACCAGAGATGGGGACCCACCAAGAGAGAAGGGGACACCAGGAAGGGATGGGGACATCAGGAATGGGGATCCACCATGAGGAAGAGGGACATGAAGATGGCTTGGGGACATCAGGAGGGGATGGGGACACCAGAAATGGGGACCCACCATGAAGAACGGGGACACCAGGAGGAATGAGGACATCAGGAAGGGTTGGGGACACCAGAGATGGGGACCCACCAAGAGAGAAGGGGACACCAGAAAGGGTTGGGGACACCAGAGATGGGGATCCACCAAGAGGAATGGGGACATGGAGGTGGGATGGGGACCCCAGGAGGGGATGAGGACCCCAGGAGGCCCCACGGTGAGGAAGCGGGAGGAGGAGGAGGAGGAGGTGGTGGTGGTGGTGGTGGTGGGTTGGGGACAGTCGGTGGCACTGTCCCGTCCGCGCAGGACTATCTGCACTCGCTGGGGAAGGGCCGTACGGCGCAGGTCCAGCGCGACGCCCGCGTCGGAGAGGCCGAGGCCAAGCGCGACGCCGGCATCCGCGTGAGTCACCACCGCCCCACCGACACCTCCAGCTCCTCCATCTCCTCCATCTCCTCCATCTCCTCCATCTCCATCTCCTCCTCCTCCATCTCCTCCTCCTCCATCATCTTCTCCTCCATCATCTCCTCCATCTCCTCCTCCTCCATCTCCTCCTCCTCCTCCTTCTCCATCTCCATCTCCTCCTCCTCCATCTCCTCCAACATCTCCAACGTCCTCATCTCCTCCAATGCCCTCCATATCTCCGATGTCCCCAACGTCCCAATGTCCTCCTGATGTCCTCTAATGTCTCCATCCCTCCCATCTCCATCACCTCCAACATCTCCAATGTCTCCATCTCCTCCAAAGCCCTCAATATCTCTGTCCCCAACGTCCCAATGTTCTCCTGACGTCCTCCAACGTCTCCATCCCTCCCATCTCCATCTCCTCCAACATCTCCAATATCTCCATCTCATCTCCAACGTTCCCATATCCTCCTGATGTCCTCCAATGTCCCCATCCCCTCCTCTGCCCTCAACACCTCTGATGTTCCCAACGTCCCAATGTCCTCCTGATGTCCTCCAACGTCTCCATCCCTCCCATCTCCATCTCCTCCAACATCTCCATTGTTTCCATCTCCTCCAAAGCCCTCAATATCTCCGTCCCCAACGTCCCAATGTCCTCCTGATGTCCTCCAATGTCTCCATCCCTCCCATCTCCATCTCCTCCAACATCTCCATTGTTTCCATCTCCTCCAAAGCCCTCAATATCTCCGTCCCCAACGTCCCAATGTCCTCCTGACGTCCTCCAATGTCTCCATCCCTCCCATCTCCATCACCTCCAACATCTCCAATGTCTCCATCTCCTCCAAAGCCCTCAATATCTCTGTCCCCAACGTCCCAATGTCCTCCTGATGTCCTCCAACGTTTCCATCTCTCCCATCTCCATCACCTCCAACATCCTCAATGTCTCCATCTCCTCCAAAGCCCTCAATATCTCTGTCCCCAACGTCCCCACATCCTCCTGACGTCCTCCAATGTCTCCATCTCCTCCTCTGCTCTCAACATCTCTGTCCCCAATGTCCCAATGTCCTCCTGACGTCCTCCAACGTCTCCATCCCTCCCATCTTCATCACCTCCAACATCTCCATTGTCTCCATCTCCTCCTCTGCCCTCAACATCTCCGATGTCCCCAACGTCCCCACATTCTCCTGACGTCTTCCAATGTCTCCATCTCCTCCGACGCCCTCAATATCTCCGTCCCCAGCGTCCCAATGTCCTCCTGACGTCCTCCATTGTCTCCATCCCTCTCATCTCCATCTCCTCCAACATCTCCATTGTTTCCATCTCCTCCAATGCCTTCAATATCTCTGTCCCCAACGTCCCAATGTCCTCCTGACGTCCTCCAACGTCTCCATCCCTCCCATCTCCATCACCTCCAACATCTCCAATGTCTCCATCTCCTCCAAAGCCCTCAACATCTCTGTCCCCAACGTCCCAATGTCCTCCTGACGTCCTCCAATGTCTCCATCCCTCCCATCTCCATCACCTCCAACATCTCCAACGTCCTCATCTCCTCCTCCGCCCTCCACACCTCCGATGTCCTCCTGTCCCCCCCCGTTCTCCACGCTGACGTCTCCGTGGTGGTGGGCAGGAGGCGCGGGCGCGGCAGGAGCAGCTCTCGGCGCAGCTGCTGAGCGAGACGGCGATGGCGCGGGCGCAGCGCGACTTCCACGTCCAACAGGCGCAGTGCGACGGCGACGTCAGCGCCCGCAAAGCCCAGGCCGACCTCGCCTTCCAGCTCCAGGTGACACCCAACCGACCCCCAAAAACCCCCTGGTGGGACCCCAAAAAAACCCTCAGGGAACCCCACAGACCTCCAGGACCACCTCTAAAACCATCTCAGAGGCTTTGGTGGCCCTCAAAGGCATCTGGAGCTCTTGGTGGCCCTCAAAAACATCTGGAGCTCTTGGTGGCCCTCAAAAACATCTGGAGCTCTTGGTGGCCCTCACAGCCATTTGGAGCCTTTGGTGGCCCTCACAGCCATTTGGAGCCTTTGGTGGCCCTCAAAGGCATTTGGAGCCTTTTGGTGGCCCTCAAAGCCATTTGGAGCCCTTTGGTGGCCCTCAAAGCCATTTGGAGCTCTTGGTGGCCCTCAAAGCCATTTGGAGCCTTTGGTGGCCCTTAAAGCCATTTGGAGCTCTTGGTGGCCCTCAAAGGCATTTGGAGCTCTTGGTGGCCCTCAAAGCCATTTGGAGCCTTTGGTGGCCCTCAAAGCCATTTGGAGCCCTTTGGTGGCCTTCAAAGGCATTTGGAGCTCTTGGTGGCCCTCAAAGCCATTTGGAGCCCTTTGGTGGCCTTCAAAGGCATTTGGAGCTCTTGGTGGCCCTCAAAGGCATTTGGAGCCTTTGGTAGCCCTCAAAAGCATCTGGGACCCCTTTTTTACCCCCTGAACCCCTTTTTTGCCCCCTTGGACCCCTTAGTTGGCCTCTTGGACTCTTGGTTGCCCCCTTGGTTGCCCCCCTGAACCCCTCGGTTGCCCCCTAGGACTCCTTTTTTGCCCCCCTGAACCCCTTGGTTGCCCTCTTGGACTCTTGGTTGCCCTCTTTTTTGCCCCCTTAGACACCTTTTTTGACCCCCTGGACCCCTTGGTTGCCCCCTGAACCCCTTGGTTGCCCCCTGAACCCCTTTTTTGCCCCTTGGACCCCTTTTTTGCCCCCCTGAACCCCTTGGTTGCCCCTTGGACCCCTTAGTTGCCCTCTTGGACTCTTGATTGCCCCCTCGGTTGCCCCCTGAACCCCTTTTTTGGCCCCCTGAAACCCTTGGTTGCCCCCTGAACCCCTTGGTTGCCTCTTAAACCCCTTGGTTGCCCCTTGGTTGCCCTCTTGGACTCTTGGTTGCCCCCTTGGTTGCCCCTTGAACCCCTTTTTTGCCCCCCTGAACCCCTTTTTTGCCCCCCTGAACCCCTTTTTTGCCCCCTTGGACCCCTTTTTTGCCCCCCTGAACCCCTCGGTTGCCCCTTGGACCCCTTTTTTGCCCCCCTGAACCCCTTTTTTGCCCCTTGGACTCTTTTTTGCCCCCCTGAACCCCTCGGTTGCCCCCTTGGACCCCTATTTGCCCCCCTTGGACCCCTTTTTTCCCCCCTGAACCCCTCGGTTGCCCCCCTGAACCCCTCGGTTGCCCCCCTGGACCCCTTTTTTTGCCCCCCTGAACCCCTTTTTTGCCCCCCTGAACCCCTTGGACTCTTGGTTGCCCCCTTTTTTGCCCTCTTGAACCCCTTTTTTGCCCCCTGAAGCCCCCCTTGGTTGCCCCTTGGACCCCTTTTTTGCCCCCCTGGACCCCTTTTTTGCCCCCCGGACCCCTCGGTTGCCCCTTGGACTCTTGGTTGCCCCCTTGGTTGCCCCCTGAACCCTTTTTTTTCCCCCTTGGACCCCTTTTTTGCCCCCCTGAACCCCTCGGTTGCCCCCCTGGACACCTTTTTTGCCCCCCTGAACCCCTTTTTTGCCCCCCTGAACCCCTTGGACTCTTGGTTGCCCCCTTTTTTGCCCCCTTGAACCCTTTTTTTGCCCCCCTGAACCCCTTTTTTGCCCCCCTTGGACCCCTTTTTTGCCCCCCTGAACCCCTTGGTTGCCCCCCTGGACCCCTTTTTTGCCCCCCTGGACCCCTTTTTTTCCCCCCTGAACCCCTTGGTTGCCTCCTGAACCCCTTTTTTGCCCCCTTGGACCCATTTTTGCCCCCCTGAACCCCTTGGTTGCCCTCTTGGACTCTTGGTTGCCCCCTTTTTTGCCCCCTTGAACCCCTCTTTTGCCTCTTGGACCCCTTTTTTGCCCCCCTGAACCCCTCGGTTGCCCCTTGGACCCCTCGGTTGCCCCTTGGACTCTTGATTGCCCCCCTGAACCCCTTTTTTGCCCCCCTGAACCCCTTGGTTGCCCCTTAGACCCCTTGGTTGCCCTCTTGGACTCTTGGTTGCCCCCTTTTTTTCCCCCCTGAACCCCTTGGTTGCCCCCTGAACCCCTTGGTTGCCCCTTGGTTGCCCTCTTGGACTCTTGGTTGCCCCCTTTTTTGCCCCCCTGGCCCCCTTTTTTGCCCCCCTGGACCCCTTAGTTGCCCCCTTGGACCCCTTTTTTGCCCCCCTGAACCCCTTTTTTGCCCCCTTGGACCCCTTTTTTGCCCCCCTGAACCCCTTTTTTGCCCCTTTGGACCCCTTTTTTGCCCCCCTGAACCCCTCGGTTGCCCCCTTGGACCCCTTTTTTTCCCCCCCGACCCCTTTTTTGCCCCCCTGAACCCCTTTTTTGCCCCCACGGACCCCTTTTTTGCCCCCCTGAACCCCTTGGTTGTCCCTTGGACCCCTTTTTTGCCCCCCTGGACCCCTCAGTTGCCCCCCTTGGTTGCCCCTTGGACCCCTTTTTTACCCCCCTGAACCCCTCGGTTGCCCCCTTGGACCCCTTTTTTGCCCCCCCGGTCCCCTTTTTTGCCCCCCTGAACCCCTCGGTTGCCCCTTGGACCCCTCGGTTGCCCCCCTGAACCCCTTTTTTGCCCCCCTGAACCCCTTTTTTGCCCTCTTGGACCCCTTTTTTGCCCCCCTGAACCCCTTTTTTGCCCCCTTGGACCCCTTTTCTGCCCCCCTGAACCCCTTGGTTGCCCCTTGGACCCCTTTTCTGCCCCCCTAAACCCCTTGGTTGCCCCTTTGGACCTCTTTTTTGCCCCCCCAGACCCCTTTTTTGCCCCCCCTGAACCCCTTTTTTGCCCCCCTGGACCCCTTTTTTGCCCCCCGGACCCCTCAGTTGCCCCCGTTGGACTCTTGGTTGCCCTCGTTGGACTCTCGGTTGCCGCTTTTTGGGGGTCAGGTGGCGCGGACGAAGCAGGAGATCGAGGAGCAGAAGGCGCAGGTGGAGGTGGTGGAACGAGCGCAGCGGGCGCAGCTGCAGGAACACGAGATCGGCCGACGGGAACGCGAGCTCGAAGCCACCGTCCGCAAACCCGCCGAGGCCGAGCGCTACCGCCTCGAGAGGCTCGCCGAGGCCCAGAGGTGACGGCACAGCGGCACCAACGGGACTTGGGGGGGGCCCTGGGGGGGGATTTGGGGGTCACAAGGGGGGTACTGGGGAGATTTCAGGTCCCTATGGGGGGATTTGGGGGTCACAAGGGGGGATTTGGGGAGATTCGGGGTCCCTATGGGGGGATTTGGGGGTCACAAGGGGGATTTGGGGTCCCTGTGAGCTGATTTGGGGGTCTCTATGTGGGGATTTGGGGTCCCTATGTGGGGATTTGGGGTCCCTATGTGGGGATCTGGGGGTCACATGGGGGGTTTTGGGATCCCTATGCGCTGATTTGGGGGGCACAAGGGTGATTTGGGGTCCCTATGGGGGATTTGAGGTCTCTATGTGGGGATTTGGGGGTCACAAGGGGGGATTTATGGTCCCTATGGGGGATTTTGGGTCCCTCTGGGGGCATTTGGGGTCCCTATGTGGGGATTTGGGGGTTACAAGGGGGGACTTGGGGAGATTTGGGGGCCCTACGGGGGGATTTGGGGGTCCCTATGGGGGATTTGGGGAGATTTGGGGTCCCTATGGGGGGATTTGGGGTTCACAAGGGGGGGATTTGGGGAGAATTGGGGTCCCTATGGGGGGATTTGGGGGTCACAAGGGGGGTATTGGGGGGATTTGGGGTCCCTAGGGGGATTTGGGGGTCACAAGGAGGGATTGGGGGTCCCTATGGGGGATTTGGGGGTCCCATGTGGGGGGATTTGGGGAGATTTTGGGTCCCTATGGGGGATTTGGGGGTCCCTATGGGGAATTTTGGGTCCCTCTGGGGGCATTTGGGGTCCCTATGTGGGGATTTGGGGGTCACAAGGGGGGATTTGGGGAGATTTGGGGTCCCTATGTGGGGATTTGGGGGTCATAAGGGGGATTTGGGGTCCCTATGAGATGATTTGGGGTCACAAGGGGGGATTTGGGGTTCCTATGTGGGGATTTGGGGGTCACATGGGGGGTATTGGGGAGATTTGGGGGTCCCTATGTGGGGATTTGGGGGTCACAAGGGGGGATTTGGGGTCCCTATGGGGGATTTCGGTTCCCTATGAGCTGATTTGGGGGTCACAAGGGGGGATTTGGGGAGATTTGGGGTCCCTATCGGGGGATTTGGGGGTCATAAGGGGGATTTCGGGTCCCTATGGGGGGATTTGGGGGTCACAAGGGGGGATTTGGGGAGATTTGGGGGTCACAAGGGGGGATTTGGGGAGATTTGGGGTCCCTATGTGGGGATTTGGGGGTCACAAGGGGGGATTTATGGTCCCTATGTGGGGATTTGGGGTCCCTATGTGGGGATTTGGGGGTCACAAGGGGGGATTTGGGGTCCCTATGGGGGATTTGGGGTCCCTATGTGGGGATTTGGGGGTTACAAGGGGGTATTGGGGGGATTTGGGGGTCCCTATGGGGGATTTGGGGGTCACAAGGGGGGATTTGGGGGTCACGTGTGGGGGGATTTGGGGAGATTTTGGGTCCCTATGGGGGATTTGGGGTCCCTATGTGGGGATTTGGGGGGTATTTGGGGGTCCCAAGGGGGGATTTGGGGTCCCTATGGGGAGATTTGGGGTCCCTATGTGGGGATTTGGAGGTCACAAGGGGGGTATTGGGGAGATTTGGGGGTCCCTATGGGGGATTTTGGTTCTCTCTGGGGGGATTTGGGGTCCCTGTGGGGGATTTGGGGGTCACAAGAGGGGATTTGGGGTCCCTATGGAGGAATTTGGGGGTCACAAGTGGGGATTTGGGGGTCCCTATGGGGGATTTGGGGTCCCTATGTGGGGATTTGGGGGTCACAAGAGGTGAATTGGAGAGATTTGGGGGTCCCGGGGTGGGTGGAATTTGGGGTCCCCCCTAAATCTGCCCTCAGTAGCCCCAAAAACCCCCAGATCTCCCCCTAAAACCCGATACTGTCACCCCAAAATCTGCCTCCGGGACCCCCAAATCCCCCCCTGAACCCCAAAATCAGCCGTTTTCACCCCAAAATCCCAGAGCGCAGGTGATGATGCAGGCGGAGGCCGAGGCCGAGGCCATGCGGGTGAGTGTGGGGCGAGTTTGGGGGTGAAAAGGGGGGATTTGGGGGTTCAGGGGCTGCTTTGGGGGTGAAAGTGGTGGATTTTGGGGGTCCTGGAGGCAGATTTTGGGGTGAAAGTGGTGGATTTTGGGGTTCTGGGGCTGCTTTGGGGGTGAAAGTGGTGGATTTTGGGGCTCTGGGGCTGCTTTTGGGGTGAAAGTGGTGGATTTTGGGGTTCTGGGGCTGCTTTTGGGGTGAAAGTGGTGGATTTTGGGGCTCTGGGACTGCTTTTGGGGTGAAAGCGGTGGATTTTGGGGGTCCTGGAGGCAGATTTTGGGGTGAAAGTGGTGGATTTTGGGGCTCTGGGGCTGCTTTGGGGGTGAAAGCGGTGGATTTTGGGGGTCCTGGAGGCAGATTTTGGGGTGAAAGCGGTGGATTTGGGGGCTCTGGGGCTGCTTTTGGGGTGAAAGTGGTGGATTTTGGGGTTCTGGGACTGCTTTGGGGGTGAAAGTGGTGGATTTTGGGGCTCTGGGGCTGCTTTGGGGGTGAAAGCGGTGGATTTTGGGGTTCTGGGGCTGCTTTAGGGGTGAAAGCAGTGGATTTTGGGGGTCCTGGAGGCAGATTTTTGGGTGAAAGTGGTGGATTTCGGGGCTCAGGGTTTGGTTTTGGGGTGAAAGTGGTGGATTTTGGGGTTCTGGAGCTGCATATGGGGTGAAAGTGGTGGATTTTGGGGTTCTGGGACTGCTTTGGGGGTGAAAGTGGTGGATTTTGGGGCTCTGGGGCTGCTTTTGGGGTGAAAGTGGTGGATTTTGGGGCTCTGGTGCTGCTTTTGGGGTGAAAGTGGTGATTTTGGGGCTCTGGATCTGCTTTTGGGGTGAAAGTGGTGGATTTTGGGGCTCTGGGGCTGCTTTTGGGGTGAAAGTGGTGGATTTTGGGGCTCTGGGGCTGCTTTTGGGGTGAAAGCGGTGGATTTTGGGGTTCTGGGGCTGCTTTTGGGGTGAAAGTGGTGGATTTTGGGGGTCCTGGAGCTGCTTTTGGGGTGAAAGTGGCGGATTTTGGGGTTCTGGGGCTGCTTTGGGGGTGAAAGTGGTGGATTTTAGGGCTCAGGCTCTGCTTTTGTGGTGAAAGTGGTGGATTTTGGGGGTCCTGGAGGCAGATTTTGGGGTGAAAGCGGTGGATTTTGGGGCTCTGGGGCTGCTTTTGGGGTGAAAGTGGTGGATTTTGGGGCTCTGGGGCTGCTTTGGGGGCGAAAGTGGTGGATTTTGGGGGTCCTGGAGGCAGTTTTTGGGGTGAAAGTGGCAGATTTTGGGGCTCTGGGGCTGCTTTGGGGGTGAAAGTGGTGGATTTTGGGGGTCCTGGAGGCAGATTTTGGGGTGAAAGTGGTGGATTTTGGGGCTCTGGGGCTGCTTTGGGGGTGAAAGTGGTGGATTTTGGGGTTCTGGGGCTGCTTTTGGGGTGAAAGTGGTAGATTTTGGGGCTCTGGGGCTGCTTTGGGGGTGAAAGTGGTGGATTTTGGGGGTCCTGGAGGCAGATTTTGGGGTGAAAGTGGTGGATTTTGGGGTTCTGGAGGCAGATTTTGGGTTGAAAGTGGTGGATTTTGGGGTTCTGGAGGCAGATTTTGGGTTGAAAGTGGTGGATTTTGGGGTTCAGGCGCTGCTTTTGGGGTGAAAGTGGTGGATTTTGGGGTCCTGGAGGCAGATTTTGGGGTGAAAGCGGTGGATATTGGGGTCCTGGTGCTGCTTTTTGGGGTGAAAGTGGTGGATTTTGGGGTTCTGGAGCTGCTTTTGGGGTGAAAGTGGCAGATTTTGGGGTACTGGAGGCAGATTTTGGGGTGAAAGTGGTGGATTTTGGGGTACTGGGGCTGCTTTGGGGGTGAAAGCGGTGGATTTTGGGGGTCCTGGAGGCAGATTTTGCAGTGAAAGTGGTGGATTTTGGGGTTCTGGGGCTGCTTTTGGGTTGAAAGTGGTGGATTTTGGGGTTCTGGGGCTGCTTTGGGGGTGAAAGCGGTGGATTTTGGGGGTCCTGGAGGCAGATTTTGGGGTGAAAGTGGTGGATTTTGGGGTTCTGGGGCTGCTTTGGGGGTGAAAGCGGTGGATTTTGGGGGTCCTGGAGGCAGATTTTGGGGTGAAAGTGGCAGATTTTGGGGCTCTGGGGCTGCTTTTGGGGTGAAAGTGGTGGATTTTGGGGTTCTGGGGCTGCTTTTGGGGTGAAAGTGGTGGATTTTGGGGTTCTGGGGCTGCTTTGGGGGTGAAAGCGGTGGATTTTGGGGTTCTGGAGGCAGATTTTGGGGTGAAAGTGGCGCATTTTGGGGCTCTGGGACTGCTTTGGGGGTGAAAGTGGTGGATTTTGGGGTTCTGGGGCTGCCTTGGGGGTGAAAGCAATGGATTTTGGGGGTCCTGGAGGCAGATTTTGGGGTAAAAGTGGCGCATTTTGGGGCTCTGGGACTGCTTTGGGGGTGAAAGTGGTGGATTTTGGGGTCCTGGTGCTGCTTTTTGGGGTGAAAGTGGTGGATTTGGGGGCTCTGGGGCTGCTTTTGGGTTGAAAGTGGTGGATTTTGGGGTTCTGGGGCTGCCTTGGGGGTGAAAGCAGTGGATTTTGGGGGTCCTGGAGGCAGATTTTGGGGTAAAAGTGGCGCATTTTGGGGCTCTGGGACTGCTTTGGGGGTGAAAGTGGTGGATTTTGGGGTCCTGGTGCTGCTTTTTGGGGTGAAAGTGGTGGATTTTGGGGCTCTGGGGCTGCTTTGGGGGTGAAAGTGGTGGATTTTGGGGTTCTGGGGCTGCTTTGGGGGTGAAAGCGGTGGATTTTGGGGGTCCTGGAGGCAGATTTTGGGGTGAAAGTGGTGGATTTTGGGGTTCTGGGGCTGCTTTGGGGGTGAAAGTGGTGCATTTTAGGGGTCCTGGAGGCAGATTTTGGGGTGAAAGTGGTGGATTTTGGGGTTCTGGGGCTGCTTTTGGGGTGAAAGTGGTGGATTTTGGGGTTCTGGGGCTGCTTTTGGGGTGAAAGTGGTGGATTTTGGGGTTCTGGGGCTGCTTTGGGGGTGAAAGCGGTGGATTTTGGGGTTCTGGAGGCAGATTTTGGGGTGAAAGTGGCGCATTTTGGGGCTCTGGGACTGCTTTGGGGGTGAAAGTGGTGGATTTTGGGGTTCTGGGGCTGCCTTGGGAGTGAAAGCAGTGGATTTTGGGGGTCCTGGAGGCAGATTTTGGGGTAAAAGTGGCGCATTTTGGGGCTCTGGGACTGCTTTGGGGGTGAAAGTGGTGGATTTTGGGGTCCTGGTGCTGCTTTTTGGGGTGAAAGTGGTGGATTTGGGGGCTCTGGGGCTGCTTTTGGGTTGAAAGTGGTGGATTTTGGGGTTCTGGGGCTGCCTTGGGGGTGAAAGCAGTGGATTTTGGGGGTCCTGGAGGCAGATTTTGGGGTAAAAGTGGCGCATTTTGGGGCTCTGGGACTGCTTTGGGGGTGAAAGTGGTGGATTTTGGGGTCCTGGTGCTGCTTTTTGGGGTGAAAGTGGTGGATTTTGGGGCTCTGGGGCTGCTTTTGGGTTGAAAGTGGTGGATTTTGGGGTTCTGGGGCTGCTTTGGGGGTGAAAGCGGTGGATTTTGGGGGTCCTGGAGGCAGATTTTGGGGTGAAAGTGGTGGATTTTGGGGTTCTGGGGCTGCTTTGGGGGTGAAAGTGGTGCATTTTAGGGGTCCTGGAGGCAGATTTTGGGGTGAAAGTGGTGGATTTTGGGGTTCTGGGGCTGCTTTTGGGGTGAAAGTGGTGGATTTTGGGGTTCTGGGGCTGCTTTGGGGGTGAAAGCGGTGGATTTTGGGGGTCCTGGAGGCAGATTTTGGGGTGAAAGTGGTGGATTTGGGGCTCTGGGGTCCCTGTTGGGGTGAAAGCGTTGGGTTTTGGGGTGCTGGGGGCCGGTTTTGGGGTGACCCCGGGGCCGGCGCAGGTGACGGGCGCGGCGCGGGCGGCGGCGGCGACGGCGCGGGCGAAAGCAGAGGCGGCGCAGACGGCGGCAAAGGCCGAAGCGTTCGCCAAATACCGCGACGCGGCCGTGGTCGATATGGTCCTACAGCGGCTGCCACAGGTTTGGGGGGGACTTGGGGTCCCCAGGGGTCGATTTTGGGGGTCACAGGGGGGTTTGGGGGGGATTTGGGGTCGCTTTTGGGGGTCACAGGGGGGATTTGGGGTCCTTAGGGGACGCTTTAGGGGGTTTGGGGGGGGATTTGGGGTCCCTAGGGGTCACTTTTGGGGGTCACAGGGGGGTTTGGGGGAGATTCGGGGTCCCTAAGGGGACGGTTTAGGGGGTTTTGGGGGGATCTGGGGTCCCTCGGGCACGTTTTTGGGGGTCACAGAGGGGTTTGGGGGGGATCTGGTGTCCCTAGGGGACGCTTTGGGGGGTTTGGGGGGGATTTGGGGTCCCTAGGGGACACTTTTGGGGGTCACGAGGGGGGTTTGGGGTCCGTAGGGGACACTTTTGGGGGTCACGAGGGGGGTTTGGGGTCCGTAGGGGACACTTTAGGGGGTCACGAGGGGGTTTGGGGGAGATTTGGCGTCCCTAGCGGACACTTTAGGGGCTCACAGGGGGGATTTGGGGTCCCTAAGGGGCAGTTTGGGGGTCACAGAGGGGTTTGGGGGGGATTCGGGGTCCCTAAGGGGATGCTTTAGGGGGTTTGGGGGGGATTTGGGGTCCCCAGGGGTTGCTTTTGGGGGTCACAGGGGGCTTGGAGGGGATTTGGGGTCCCTAAGGGGCTGTTTAGGGGTCACAGGGGGGTTGGGGGTCCCTAGGGGTCGCTTTTGGGGGTCACAAGAGGGTTTGGGGGGATTTGGGGTCCCTAGTGGACGCTTTAGGGGTTCACGAGGGGAGTTGGGGGGGATTTGGGGTTGCTTTTGGGGGTCACAGGGGGGTTTGGGGGGGTTTTGGGGTCCCTAGGGGACACTTTTGGGGGTCAAAGGGGAATTTGGGGGGGATTTGGGGTCCCTAAGGGGACGGTTTAGGGGGTTTTGGGGGGGATTTGGGGTCCCTAAGGGGACGGTTTAGGGGGTTTTGGGGGGATCTGGGGTCCCTCGGGCACGTTTTTGGGGTTCACAGAGGGGTTTGGGGGGGATCTGGTGTCCCTAGGGGATGTTTTTGGGGGTTTGGTGGGGATTGGGGGTCCTTAGGGGTCGCTTTTGGGGGTCACAGGGGGGTTTGGGAGGGATTTGGGGTCCCTAGGGGATGCTTTTGGGGGTCACAGGGGGGGTTTGGGGTCCCTAGGGGTCGCTTTTGGGGGTCACAGGGGGGGTTTGGGGTCCCTAGGGGTCACTTTTGGGGGTCACAAGAGGGTTTGGGGGGGATTTGGGGTCCCTAGCGGATGCTTTTGGGGGGTCACAGGGGGGTTTAGGGGGGATTTGGGGTCCCCAGGGGTCGCTTTTGGGGGTCACAGGGGGGTTTGGGAGGGATTTGGGGTCCCTAGGGGACGCTTTTGGGGGTCACAGGGGAGTTTGGGGGGGATTTGGTGTCCCTATGTGTCACTTTTCGGGGTCACGAGGGGGGTTTGGGGTCCATAGGGGACACTTTAGGGGGTCACGAGGGGGTTTGGTGGGGATTTGGGGTCCCCAGGGGTCGCTTTTGGGGGTCACAGGGGGGTTTGGGGTCCCTAAAGGGCAGTTTGGGGGTCACGAGGGGGATTTGGGGCGGATTTGGGGTCCCTTGGGCACGTTTTTGGGGGTCACAGGGAGGTTTGGGGGGGATCCGGGGTCCCTAGGGGTCACTTTTGGGGTTTTAAGGGGGGATTTGGGGTCCCTAGGGGACACTTTTGGGGGTCACGAGGGGGGTTTGGGGTCCGTAGGGGACACTTTAGGGGGTCACGAGGGGGTTTGGGTTCCTCGGGGACGCTTTTGGGGGTCACAAGGGGGTTTCGGGGGGATTTGGGGTCCCTAGGGGTCGCTTTTGGGGGGCACAAGGGGGTTTGGGGAGGATTTGGGGTCCCTAAGGGGCAGTTTGGGGGTCACAGGGGGGATTTGGGGTCCCTAGGGGTCGCTTTTGGGGGTCACAGGGGAGTTTGGGGGGGATTTGGTGTCCCTATGTGTCACTTTTCGGGGTCACGAGGGGGGTTTGGGGTCCATAGGGGACACTTTAGGGGGTCACGAGGGGGTTTGGTGGGGATTTGGGGTCCCTAGCGGACACTTTTGGGGGTCACAGGGGGGATTTGGGGTCCCTAAGGGGCAGTTTGGGGGTCACAGGGGGGTTTGGGGGGGATTTGGGGTCCCTAAGGGGATGCTTTAGGGGGTCATGAGGGGTTTGGGGGAGATTTGGGGTCCCTAGCGGACACTTTAGGGGGTCACAGGGGGGATTTGGGGACCCTAAGGGGCAGTTTGGGGGTCACCAGGGAGGTTTGGGGGGATTTGTGTTCCTCAGGAGACGCTTTTGGGGGTCACAGGGGGGTTTGGAGGGGATTTAGGGTCCCTAAGGGGCAGTTTGGGGGTCACAGGTGATTTTGGGGTCCCTGTCGTGTTCTTGATGGGCATTTGGGGGTCCCTTGGAAGGGATTTGAGGACTCCATGGAGGGATTTGGGGGGGGATTTCGGGTTCCAGATCCACTTTTGGGGTTTCAGGTCCACTTTTGGGGGTTCCAGATCCCCTTTTGGGCTGAGACTGAGGGATTTGATGCAGATTTTGGGGTTAAAGATCTACTTTTGGAGGTTCCAGATTCACTTTTGGAGTTCCAGGTCTACTTTTGGTCCATTTTGGGGGGTTCTAGATCCCCTTTTGGGGGTTCCAGATCCACTTTTGGGCTGAGACTGAGGGATTTGATGCAGGTTTTGGGGTTCCAGATCTACTTTTGGGGGTTCAGATCCACTTTTGGGCTGAGACTGAGGGATTTGGGGCTGATTTTGGGGTCAAAGATCCACTTTTGGGGGTTCCAGATTCACTTTTGGAGTTCTAGGTCTACTTTTGGTCCATTTTGGGGGGTTCTAGATCCACTTTTGGGGTTCCAGATCCACTTTTGAGAGTTCCAGATTCACTTTTGGTCCATTTTGGGGGTTCTAGATTCACTTTTGGGGTGAAACTAAAGGATTTGGTGCCGATTTTAGGGTTCCAGATCCACTTTTAGGGTTTCAAGTCTACTTTTTGGGTTCCAGATCCACTTTTAGGCTGAGACTAAAGGATTTGGGGCCGATTTTGGGGTTCCAGATCCACTTTTGAGAATTCCAGATTCACTTTTGGTCCATTTTGGGGGGTTCCAGATTCACTTTTGGGGTTTCACATCTACTTTTTGGGTTCCAGATCCCCTTTTGGGGGTTCCAGGTCCCCTTTTAGGCTGAGACTAAAGGATTTGGTATTGATTTTGGGGTTCCAGATCCACTTTTAGGACTTCCAGATTCACTTTTGGTCCATTTTGGGGGGTTCCAGATTCACTTTTGGGGTTTCACATCTACTTTTTGGGTTCCAGATCCCCTTTTGGGGGTTCCAGATCCACTTTTGGGCTGAGACTGAGGGATTTGATGCAGGTTTTGGGGTTCCAGATCTACTTTTGGGGTTCCATATTCACTTTTGGGGTTCGACTGAGGGATTTAATGCAGATTTTGGGACTTCCAGATCCACTTTTGGGCTGAGACTGAGGGATTTGGGACTGATTTTGGGGGGTTCCAGATCCACTTTTGGGGTTCCAGACTCACTTTTGGTCCATTTTGGGGGGTTCCAGATCCACTTTTGGGGTTCCAGATTCACTTTTGGTCCATTTTGGGGGGTTCCAGATCCCCTTTTGGTCCATTTTGGGGGGTTCCAGATCCCCTTTCGGGGGTTCCAGATCCACTTTTGGGGTTCCAGATCCACTTTTGGTCCATTTTGGGGGGTTCCAGATCCACTTTTGGGGTTCCAGATCCACTTTTGGTCCATTTTGGGGGGTTCCAGATCCACTTTTGGGGGTTCCAGATTCACTTTTGGTCCATTTTGGGGTTTCCAGATCCCCTTTCAGGGGTTCCAGATCCCCTTTTGGGGGTTCCAGATCCATTTTTGGGGTTCCAGATCCACTTTTGGACCATTTTGGGGGGTTCCAGATCCCCTTTTTGGGTTCCAGATCCCCTTTTGGGGGTTCCAGATCCCCTTTTGGGGGTTCCAGATCCACTTTTGGTCCATTTTGGGGGGTTCCAGATCCCCTTTTGGGGTTCCAGATTCACTTTTGGGGTTCCAGATCCACTTTTGGTCCATTTTGGGGGGTTCCAGATCCACTTTGGGGGGTTCTAGATCCCCTTCTGGGGTTCCAGATCCATTTTGGGGGGTTTTTTTTTTGGGGCGCAGGTGGCGGAGGCGGTGGCGCAGCCGCTGTTGGGGACGCGGCGGGTGACGTTGGTGGCCGGACCCGAAGGGGACATCGGCGTCTCCCGTCTCTCCGGAGAAGTCCTCAACGTCGTCACCCGTTTGCCGGCGGCCGTCGAGGCCCTCACCGGCGTCTCCGTCACCCACGTAGGTCCCCACCACCCCCTGAGGTGCCACCACCCACCCCCCAAAAGGGGGTCCCCTCCTCAGTGTCCCTTTTTGTCCCCACAGACCACCCAGAAGAAGGCGGAATGTCCGGCGTGAGGTGGTGCCACCACATCCTCGTGAGATGCCACCACCTTTGGGGGCTCCTGTTGTCCCCAAAGTGCCACCATCCCCAGAGCTCCTGTTGTCCCCAAAGTGCCACCACAGCCCCAGGAGATGCCACCACCCTCAGGAGCCACTGTTGTCCCCAAAGTGCCACCATTCCCGGAGCTACTGTTGTCCCCAAAGTGCCACCACGTCCTCATGAGATGCCACCACCCTCAGGAGCTCCCCTTGGCCCCAAAGTGCCACCACATCCCCGTGAGATGCCACCACCCGCAGAGCCACTGTCGTCCCCAAAGTGCCACCACATCCCCTATGAGATGCCACCACCCTTGGAAGCCCCCATTGTCCCCAAAGTGCCACCACCCTCAGGAGTTCCTGTCCCCAAAGTGCCACCACCCCCGGAGCCACTGTTGTCCCCAAAGTGCCACCACATCCTCATGAGATGCCACCACCCTCAGGAGCTCCTGTTGTCCCCAAAGTGCCACCAGGCATGAGGTGGTGCCACCACCCTTGGGAGCTCCTGTTGTCCCCAAAGTGCCACCATCCCTGGAGCTCCTGTTGTCCCCAAAGTGCCACCACGTCCCCTATGAGATGCC
>NC_071431.1:1503906-1576634 GCF_017976375.1 Cuculus canorus
AACGGAGAGGATACGGAGAACGCGGATGGAGACACGGAGAGGGATACGGAGAACGCGGATGGAGAACGGAGAGGGATAACGGAGAACGCGGATGGAGAACGGAGAGGATACGGAGAAGCGGATGGAGAACGGAGAGGGATACGGAGAACGCGGATGGGAACGGAGAGGGATACGGAGAACGTGGATGGAGCGTGAACGGAGAGGGATACGAGAACGTGATGGATGAACGGAGAGGGATACGGAGAACGTGGATGGGGAACGGAGAGGGATACGGAGAACGTGGATGGGGAACGGAGAGGGATACGGAGAACGTGGATGGGGAACGGAGAGGGATACGGAGAACGGAGAGGGATACGGAGAACGCGGATGGAGAACGGAGAGGGATACGGAGAACGCGGAGGGAACGGAGAGGATACGGAGAACGTGGATGGGGAACGGAGAGGGATACGGAGAACGTGGATGGGAACGGAGAGGATACGGAGAACGTGGATGGGGAACGGAGAGGGATACGGAGAACGCGGATGGGGAACGGAGAGGGATACGGAGAACGCGGATGGGGAACGGAGAGGGATACGGAGAACGCGGATGGGAGAACGGAGAGGGATACGGAGAACGTGGATGGGGAACGGAGAGGGATACGGAGAACGGAGAGGGATACGGAGAGGGATACGGAGAACGCGGATGGAGAACGGAGAGGGATACGGAGAACGTGGAGGGAGAACGGAGAGGGATACGGAGAACGTGGATGGAGAACGGAGAGGGATACGGAGAACGGAGAGGGATACGGAGAACGTGGATGGAGAACGGAGAGGGATACGGAGAACGGAGAGGGAGACGGAGAACGTGGATGGAGAACGGAGAGGGATACGGAGAACGCGGATGGAGAACGGAGAGGGATACGGAGAACGTGGATGGAGAACGGAGAGGGATACGGAGAACGGAGAGGGATACGGAGAACGTGGATGGGGAACGGAGAGGGATACGGAGAACGCGGATGGGGAACGGAGAGGGATACGGAGAACGTGGATGGGGAACGGAGAGGGATACGGAGAAAGGAGAGGGATACGGAGAACGGAGAGGGATACGGAGAACGTGGATGGGGAACGGAGAGGGATACGGAGAACGTGGATGGGGAACGGAGAGGGATACGGAGAACGTGGATGGGGAACGGAGAGGGATACGGAGAACGTGGATGGGAACGGAGAGGGATACGGAGAACGTGGATGGGAGAACGGAGAGGGATACGGAGAACGTGGATGGAGAACGGAGAGGGATACGGAGAACGTGGATGGAGAACGGAGAGGGATACGGAGAACGGAGAGGGATACGGAGAACGTGGATGGAGAACGGAGAGGGATACGGAAGAACGTGTATGGGAACGGAGAGGGTACGGAGAACGTGGATGGGGAACGGAGAGGGATACGGAGAACGTGGAGAGAGAACGGAGAGGGATACGGAGAACGTGGATGGGGAACGGAGAGGGATACGGAGAACGTGGATGGGGAACGGAGAGGGATACGGAGAACGTGGATGGGGAACGGAGAGGGATACGGAGAACGTGGATGGGGAACGGAGAGGGATACGGAGAACGCGGATGGGGAACGGAGAGGGATATGGAGAACGTGGATGGGGAACGGAGAGGGATACGGAGAACGTGGATGGGGAACGGAGAGGGATACGGAGAACGCGGATGGGGAACGGAGAGGGATACGGAGAACGGAGAACGGAGAGGGATACGGAGAACGTGGATGGAGAACGGAGAGGGATACGGAGAACGTGGATGGGGAACGGAGAGGGATACGGAGAACGCGGATGGAGAATGGAGAGGGATACGGAGAACGTGGATGGGGAACGGAGAGGGAGACGGAGAACGGAGAGGGATACGGAGAACGTGGATGGAGAACGGAGAGGGATACGGAGAACGTGGATGGAGAACGGAGAGGGATACGGAGAACGTGGATGGAGAACGGAGAGGGATACGGAGAACGTGGATGGGGAACGGAGAGGGATACGGAGAACGTGGATGGGGAACGGAGAGGGATACGGAGAACGCGGATGGGGAACGGAGAGGGATACGGAGAACGTGGATGGAGAACGGAGAGGGATACGGAGAACGTGGATGGAGAATGGAGAGGGATACGGAGAACGTGGATGGAGAACGGAGAGGGATACGGAGAACGTGGATGGAGAACGGAGAGGGATACGGATAACGTGGATGGAGAACGGAGAGGGATACGGAGAACGGAGAGGGATACGGAGAACGTGGATGGGGAACGGAGAGGGATACGGAGAACGCGGATGGGGAACGGAGAGGGATACGGAGAACGTGGATGGGGAACGGAGAGGGATACGGAGAACGTGGATGGGAACGGAGAGGGATACGGAGAACGCGGATGGGGAACGGAGAGGGATACGGAGAACGCGGATGGAGAACGGAGAGGGATACGGAGAACGCGGATGGAGAACGGAGAGGGATACGGAGAACGTGGATGGGGAACGGAGAGGGATACGGAGAACGGAGAGGGATACGGAGAACGTGGATGGGGAACGGAGAGGGATACGGAGAACGTGGAGGGAGAACGGAGAGGGATACGGAGAACGTGGATGGGAACGGAGAGGGATACGGAGAACGTGGATGGGGAACGGAGAGGGATACGGAGAACGGAGAGGGATACGGAGAACGCGGATGGGGAACGGAGAGGGATACGGAGAACGGAGAGGGATACGGAGAACGCGGATGGGGAACGGAGAGGGATACGGAGAACGGAGAGGAGGATAACGAGAACGCGATGGGAACGGAGAGGGATACGGAGAACGGAGAGGGATACGGAGAACGCGGATGGAGAACGGAGAGGGATACGGAGAACGTGGATGGAGAACGGAGAGGGATACGGAGAACGTGGATGGAGAACGGAGAGGGATACGGAGAACGCGGATGGAGAACGGAGAGGGATACGGAGAACGTGGAGGGAGAACGGAGAGGGATACGGAGAACGCGGATGGAACGGAGAGGAACGGAGAACGGAGGGATACGGAGAACGTGGATGGAGAACGGAGAGGGATACGGAGAACGTGGATGGAGAACGGAGAGGGATACGGAGAACGGAGAGGGATACGGAGAACGTGGATGGGAGAACGGAGAGGGATACGGAGAACGGAGAGGGATACGGAGAACGTGGATGGGGAACGGAGAGGGATACGGAGAACGTGGATGGGGAACGGAGAGGGATACGGAGAACGTGGATGGAGAACGGAGAGGGATACGGAGAACGTGGATGGGGAACGGAGAGGGATACGGAGAACTCGGATGGGAACGGAGAGGGATACGGAGAACGTGGATGGAGAACGGAGAGGGATACGGAGAACGTGGATGGAGAACGGAGAGGGATACGGAGAACGTGGATGGGGAACGGAGAGGGATACGGAGAACGTGGATGGGGAACGGAGAGGGATACGGAGAACGGAGAGGGATACGGAGAACGTGGATGGGAACGGAGAGGGATACGGAGAACGTGGATGGGGAACGGAGAGGGATACGGAGAACGTGGATGGAGAACGGAGAGGGATACGGAGAACGTGGATGGAGAACGGAGAGGGATACGGAGAACGTGGATGGGGAACGGAGAGGGATACGGAGAACGTGGATGGGGAACGGAGAGGGATACAGGAGAACGCGGATGGAGAACGGAGAGGGATACGGAGAACGCGGATGGAGAACGGAGAGGGATACGGAGAACGTGGATGGGGAACGGAGAGGGATACGGAGAACGTGGATGGAGAACGGAGAGGGATACGGAGTACGGAGAGGGATACGGAGAACGTGGATGGGGAACGGAGAGGGATACGGAGAACGTGGATGGAGAACGGAGAGGGATACGGAGAACGTGGATGGGGAACGGAGAGGGATACGGAGAACGTGGATGGGGAACGGAGAGGGATACGGAGAACGTGGATGGGAGAACGGAGAGGGATACGGAGAACGTGGATGGGGAACGGAGAGGGATACGGAGAACGTGGATGGGGAACGGAGAGGGATACGGAGAACGTGGATGGAGAACGGAGAGGGATACGGAGAACGTGGATGGGGAACGGAGAGGGATACGGAGAACGCGGATGGAGAACGGAGAGGGATACGGAGAACGTGGATGGGAGAACGGAGAGGGATACGGAGAACGTGGATGGGGAACGGAGAGGGATACGGAGAACGTGGATGGGGAACGGAGAGGGATACGGAGAACGTGGATGGAGAACGGAGTGGATACGGAGAACGTGGAGGAGAACGGAGAGGGATACGGAGAACGTGGATGGGGAACGGAGAGGGATACGGAGAACGTGGATGGGGAACGGAGAGGGATACGGAGAACGTGGATGGAGAACGGAGAGGGATACGGAGAACGTGGATGGGGAACGGAGAGGGATACGGAGAACTCTGGATGGGGAACGGAGAGGGATACGGAGAACGTGGATGGGGAACGGAGAGGGATACGGAGAACGCGGATGGAGAACGGAGAGGGATACGGAGAACGTGGATGGAGAACGGAGAGGGATACGGAGAACGTGGATGGAGAACGGAGAGGGATACGGAGAACGTGGATGGAGAACGGAGAGGGATACGGAGAACGTGGATGGAGAACGGAGAGGGATACGGAGAACGTGGATGGGGAACGGAGAGGGATACGGAGAACGTGGATGGAGAACGGAGAGGGATACGGAGAACGTGGATGGGGAACGGAGAGGGATACGGAGAACGTGGATGGAGAACGGAGAGGGATACGGAGAACGTGGATGGAGAACGGAGAGGGATACGGAGAACGTGGATGGGGAACGGAGAGGGATACGGAGAACGTGGATGGGGAACGGAGAGGGATACGGAGAACGTGGATGGAGAACGGAGAGGGATACGGAGAACGTGGATGGAGAACGGAGAGGGATACGGAGAACGTGGATGGGGAACGGAGAGGGATACGGAGAACGTGGATGGGGAACGGAGAGGGATACGGAGAACGTGGATGGGGAACGGAGAGGGATACGGAGAACGCTGGATGGGGAACGGAGAGGGATACGGAGAACGCGGATGGGGAACGGAGAGGGATACGGAGAACGTGGATGGGGAACGGAGAGGGATACGGAGAACGTGGATGGAGAACGGAGAGGGATACGGAGAACGTGGATGGAGAACGGAGAGGGATACGGAGAACGTGGATGGGGAACGGAGAGGGATACGGAGAACGCGGATGGGGAACGGAGAGGGATACGGAGAACGCGGATGGGAGAACGGAGAGGGATACGGAGAACGTGGATGGGGAACGGAGAGGGATACGGAGAACGCGGATGGGAGAACGGAGAGGGATACGGAGAACGTGGATGGGAGAACGGAGAGGGATACGGAGAACGTGGATGGGGAACGGAGAGGGATACGGAGAACGTGGATGGGGAACGGAGAGGGATACGGAGAACGTGGATGGAGAACGGAGAGGGATACGGAGAACGTGGATGGGGAACGGAGAGGGATACGGAGAATGTGGATGGAGAACGGAGAGGGATACGGAGAACGTGGATGGAGAACGGAGAGGGATACGGAGAACGTGGATGGGGAACGGAGAGGGATACGGAGAACGTGGAGGGAGAACGGAGAGGGATACGGAGAAGGTGGATGGGAGAACGGAGAGGGATACGGAGAACGTGGATGGGGAACGGAGAGGGATACGGAGAACGCGGATGGGAGAACGGAGAGGGATACGGAGAACGTGGATGGAGAACGGAGAGGGATACGGAGAACGTGGATGGGGAACGGAGAGGGATACGGAGAACGTGGATGGAGAACGGAGAGGGACACGGAGAACGTGGATGGAGAACGGAGAGGGATACGGAGAACGCGGATGGGGAACGGAGAGGGATACGGAGAACGCGGATGGGGAACGGAGAGGGATACGGAGAACGCGGATGGGGAACGGAGAGGGATACGGAGAACGTGGATGGGGAACGGAGAGGGATACGGAGAACGTGGAGGGAGAACGGAGAGGGATACGGAGAACGTGGATGGGGAACGGAGAGGGATACGGAGAACGTGGATGGAGAACGGAGAGGGATACGGAGAACGTGGAGGGAGAACGGAGAGGGATACGGAGAACGTGGATGGAGAACGGAGAGGGATACGGAGAACGTGGATGGGGAACGGAGAGGGATACGGAGAACGCGGATGGGGAACGGAGAGGGATACGGAGAACGCGGATGGGAGAACGGAGAGGGATACGGAGAACGTGGATGGGGAACGGAGAGGGATACGGAGAACGCGGATGGGGAACGGAGAGGGATACGGAGAACGTGGATGGGAGAACGGAGAGGGATACGGAGAACGTGGATGGGGAACGGAGAGGGATACGGAGAACGTGGATGGGGAACGGAGAGGGATACGGAGAACGTGGATGGAGAACGGAGAGGGATACGGAGAACGTGGATGGGGAACGGAGAGGGATACGGAGAATGTGGATGGAGAACGGAGAGGGATACGGAGAACGTGGATGGAGAACGGAGAGGGATACGGAGAACGCGGATGGGGAACGGAGAGGGACACGGAGAACGTGGAGGGAGAACGGAGAGGGATACGGAGAAGGTGGATGGGAGAACGGAGAGGGATACGGAGAACGTGGATGGGGAACGGAGAGGGATACGGAGAACGCGGAGGGAGAACGGAGAGGGATACGGAGAACATGGATGGGGAACGGAGAGGGATACGGAGAACGCGGATGGAGAACGGAGAGGGATACGGAGAACGTGGATGGGGAACGGAGAGGGATACGGAGAACGTGGATGGGGAACGGAGAGGGATACGGAGAACGCGGATGGGGAACGGAGAGGGATACGGAGAACGTGGATGGGGAACGGAGAGGGATACGGAGAACGTGGATGGGAGAATGGGAAGTGGTGGAGGAAGTGTTTGGTGATTCCCATTTTCTTTTATTGTCGGAAGAGTGGAGAGGTTTTATCGGTTTGGATATCGGAGAGGAGGAAAAGGAGAGGAAGGGGAGAGGAAGAGGAAGAGGAAGGGGAAGAGGATGAGGAAGAGGTGGAGGAGGAAAAAGAGGAGGAGGAAGAGGAAGGAGAGGAGGAAGGGGAAGAGGAGAAGGAGGAAGGGGAAGGAGAGGAGGAAGAGGTGGAGGAGGAAGAGGAAGAAGAAGAGGAAGGGGAGGAGGAAGGGGAAGAGGAGGAAGAAGAGGAGGAGGAGGAAGGGGAAGAGCTGTTTCCACCTCCTCCTTTCCGCCATCGCCCTGGAAGGAAAAGGAAAAGGAAGGAAAGGAAAGGAAGGGAGGAAGGAAGGGAGGAAGGAAGGAAGGAAGGAAGGAAGGAAGGAAGGAAGGAAGGAAGGAAGGAAGGAAGGAAGGAAGGAAGGAAGGAAGGAAAAGGGAGGAAGGAAGGAAGGAAGGAAGGAAGGAAGGAAGGAAGGAAGGAAGGAAGGAAGGAAGGAAGGAAGGAAGGAAGGAAGGAAGGAAAAGGGAGGAAGGAAGGGAGGAAGGGATAGAGGAAGGGAGGGAGGAAGGAAGGAAGGAAGGAAGGAAGGAAGGAAGGAAGGAAGGAAGGAAGGAAGGAAGGAAGGAAGGAAGGAAGGAAGGAAAAGGGAGGAAGGAAGGAAGGAAGGAAGGAAGGAAGGAAGGAAGGAAGGAAGGAAGGAAGGAAGGAAGGAAGGAAGGAAGGAAGGAAGGAAGGAAGGAAGGAAAAGGGAGGAAGGAAGGGAGGAAGGAAGGAAGGAAGGAAGGAAGGAAGGAAGGAAGGAAAAGGGAGGAAGGAAGGAAGGAAGGAAGGAAGGAAGGAAGGAAGGAAGGAAGGAAGGGAGGAAGGGAGGAAGGGAGGAAGGAAGGAAGGAAGGGAGGGAGGAAGGGAGGAAGGAAGGAAGGAAGGAAGGAAGGAAAAGGGAAGGAAGGAAGGAAACGGTGTCACCATTTCCGTCCCCTCCAACGATCCCTCTCAGCTCATTGGGGGACGGAACAAAGGGGCCAAACGTTCCCCCCCTGTCCCCAACGTCCCCCCATGTCCCCAATGTCCCCAACGTCCCCCCCGTGTCCCCAATGTCCCCAATGTCCCCCCGTGTCCCCAATGTCCCCAACGTCCCCCCAATGTCCCCAATGTCCCCCCGTGTCCCCAATGTCCCCAACGTCCCCCCCGTGTCCCCAATGTCCCCAATGTCCCCAACGTCCCCCCCGTGTCCCCAATGTCCCCAATGTCCCCCCGTGTCCCCTCGTCACTGGTTTTGGGAGGGGGTTATGGTGTCACCTGGGGCCTCAGGGGGGGTCCCCGATGTCCCCGTCGGTGTCCTCGAGGATGGCGGCGCCGAGAGCTCGAAGCTGCGTCACCAGAGAGGCCAACGCCGCTGCGGGGACACAGGGGACAGCGAGGGGACATTGGGGACACGAAGGGGACATGGGGACAGAGAGGGGACATTGGGACAGAGAGGGGACATTGGGGACAGGGAGGGGACATGGGGACATAGAGGGGACATTGGGGACATTGGGACAGAGAGGGGACATTGGGGGACACTGGAGGAGAGGGAGGGACATTGGGGACAGGGAGGGGACATTGGGGACACGAGGGGACACTCGGGGACCGGGAGGGACAGGGAGGGGACATTGGGACAGAGAGGGGACATTGGGGGACACTGGAGGAGTGGGAGGGACGTGGGGGACAGGGAGGGGACATTGGGACACTGAGGGGACACTGGAGGAGAGGGAGGGACATGGGGACAGGGAGGGGACATTGGGGACATGAGGGGACACTCGGGGACCAGGAGGGACAGGGAGGGGACATTGGGACACAGAGGGGACATTGGGGACATTGGGACACTGGAGGAGAGGGAGGGACATTGGGGACAGGGAGGGGACATTGGGGACATGGAGGGGACACTCAGGGACTGGGAGGGACATAGAGGGGACATCGGGGACATTGGGACACTGGGGGACAGGGAGGGGACATGGGGACATAGAGGGGACATTGGGGACATTGGGACAGAGAGGGGACATTGGGGGACATTGGGGGACACTGGAGGAGAGGGAGGGACATTGGGGACAGGGAGGGGACATTGGGGGACACTGGAGGAGTGGGAGGGACATTGGGGACAGGGAGGGGACATTGGGGACATAGAGGGGACATCGGGGACATTGGGACACTGGGGGACAGGGAGGGGACATGGGGACATAGAGGGGACATTGGGACAGAGAGGGGACATTGGGGGACACTGGAGGAGAGGGAGGGACATTGGGGACAGGGAGGGGACATGAGGGGACACTGCGGGACCGGGAGGGACAGGGAGGGGACATTGGGGACGTGGAGGGGACATTGGGACAGAGAGGGGACATTGGGGGACACTGGAGGAGTGGGAGGGACATGGGGACAGGGAGGGGACATTGGGGACATGAGGGGACACTCGGGGACCGGGAGGGACAGGGAGGGGACATGGGATGAGTGAGGGGACATTGGGGACATTGGGACACTGAGGGGACATTGGGGGACACTGAGGGACTGGGAGGGACCTAGAGGGGACATCGGGGACATTGGGACACAGAGGGGACACTGGGGGACAGGGAGGGACATTGGGGACATTGGGACACAGAGGGGACATGAGGGGACATTGGGGACATTGGGGGACACTGGAGAAGTGGGAGGGACATTGGGGACAGGGAGGGGACATGGGGACATAGAGGGGACATTGGGGACACTCGGACTGGGAGGGACATAGAGGGGACTTAGAGGGGACATCGGGGACATTGGGACACAGAGGGGACATTGGGGGACAGGGAGGGGACATTGGGATGAGTGAGGGGGACATTGGGGACATTGGGACAGAGAGGGGACATTGGGGACAGGGAGGGGATACTCGGGGACCAGGAGGGACATAGAGGGGACATTGGGGACACTGGGAGGGGACACGAGGGGACACTGCGGGACCAGGAGGGACAGAGAGGGGACATTGGGGGACAGAGAGGGGACATGGGATGAGTGAGGGGGACATTGGGGACATTGGGACACTGAGGGGACATTGGGGGACAGGGAGGGGACACCACGAGGACTTGGGGACACGAGGGGACATTTGGGCCAAGATCTGGGGCTGAGGGGACAGGAGGGGACATCGAGGGACACTGGGGTGACATTGGGGACACTGAGGGACAGGGGGTGACATTGGGGATACTGAGGCACAGAGGGTGACATTGGGGACACTGAGGCACAGGGGGTGACACTGAGGTGACATTGGGGACACTGAGGGTGACATTGGGGACACTGAGGCACAGGGGGTGACACTGAGGTGACATTGGGGACACTGAGGGTGACATTGGGGACACTGAGGCACAGGGGGTGACACTGGGGTGACATTGGGGACACTGAGGGTGACATTGGGGACACACCGACCTCTCCCCGGTGGTGTCCCCGTCCCATCTCCACTGGAGGGGACCTGGAGGTGACACGGAGGTGACACGGGGACAGCTGCCACCCCTGTGTCCCCCTCCCCCCCCCCGTGTCCCCCCCTTTGTGTCCCCCCCCCTTTGTGTCCCCCCCCTTTGTGTCCCCCCCCTTTGTGTCCCCCCCCTCTGTCCCCCCTCACCTCTTCCGTTGTCCCCTCCGAGGCCACCGCTGCGCCTTTGAGGTCCCTTCGGGGCGGTGGTGGCTCTGAGGTCCCCTCAGCGCTGTCCCCAACGCGTCCCCAACCGCCACCGCCGCGACCGAGAGGCGCCACCGTCCCCCGCGGCACTCCCAGTATCCTCCCAGTACCTCCCAGTATCCTCCCAGTAGCTCCCAGTATCCTCCCAGTCCCTCCAAGTGACTCCCAGTATCCTCCCAGTCCCTCCCAGTGGCTCCCAGTATCCTCCCAGTTCCTCCCAGTATCCTCCCAGTGGCTCCCAGTAGCTCCCAGTATCCTCCCAGTGGCTCCCAGTCCCTCCCAGTATCCTCCCAGTGACTCCCAGTATCCCCCCAGTTCCTCCAAGTGGCTCCCAGTGGCTCCCAGTATCCTCCGAGTCCCTCCCAGTGGCTCCCAGTATCCTCCCAGTCCTTCCCAGTATCCTCCCAGTCCCTCCAATTGACTCCCAGTCCCTCCCAGTCCCTCAGAGTGGCTCCCAGTATCCTCCCAGTGCCTCCCAGTATCCTCCCAGTCCCTCAGAGTGGCTCCCAGTATCCTCCCAGTCCCTCCCAGTCCTCCCAGTATCCTCCCAGTCCCTCCCAGTATCCTCCCAGTATCCTCCGAGTGGCTCCCAGTATCCTCCCAGTCCCTCAGAGTGGCTCCCAGTGGCTCCCAGTATCCTCCCAGTCCCTCCGAGTGGCTCCCAGTATCCTCCCAGTCCCTCCCAGTATCCTCCGAGTGGCTCCCAGTCCCTCCCAGTATCCTCCCAGTCCCTCAGAGTGACTCCCAGTATCCTCCCAGTGCCTCCCAGTATCCTCCCAGTGGCTCCCAGTCCCTCCCAGTCCCTCAGAGTGACTCCCAGTATCCTCCCAGTCCCTCCCAGTATCCTCCCAGTCCCTCTGAGTGGCTCCCAGTCCCTCCCAGTCCCTCCCAGTATCCTCCCAGTCCCTCCCAGTCCCTCCCAGTACCTGGCAGCTGTCCTGCCCAGTGCTCCCAGTGCTCCCAGTGCTCCCAGTGCCGCCTCTGCCCGTGTCACCTCCTGCGTGGGGGACACCAACTGTCCCCACCCCCTCCCAGCCCCTCCCAGTAGCCCCAGTTTGTCCCCAACCCCTCCCAGTTCCCCCCTTGTCCCCTCCCAGTTTCCCCAGTATCCCCCCAGTGTCCCCCAGTTCCATCCCAGTGCCTCCCAGTTCCCCCCAGTGCCCCCCAGTTCCATCCCAGTCCCTCCCAGTCTCTCCCAGTTATCCCCAGTGTCCCCAGTTCCATCCCAGTCCCTCCCAGTTACCCCCAGTGTCCCCAGTTCCATCCCAGTCTCTCCCAGTTACCCCCTTGTCCCCTCCCAGTTCCCCCCTTGTCCCCTCCCAGTGTCCCCAGTTCCATCCCAGTCCCTCCCAGTTACCCCCAGTGTCCCCAGTTCCATCCCAGTCTCTCCCAGTTCCCCCCTTGTCCCCTCCCAGTGTCCCCAGTTCCATCCCAGTCCCTCCCAGTTCCATCCCAGTCCCTCCCAGTCCCCCCAGTGTCCCCTCCCAGTGCCCCCAGTCCCCTCCCAGTGTCCCCAGTTCCATCCCACACCCCCAGTGTCCCCTCCCAGTCCCTCCCAGTTCCCCCCTTGTCCCCTCCCAGTGCCCCCAGTTCCATCCCAGTCTCTCCCAGTTACCCCCTTGTCCCCTCCCAGTGTCCCCAGTGTCCCCTCCCAGTCCCTCCCAGTTCCCCCAGTGTCCCCAGTTCCATCCCAGTCCCTCCCAGTCCCCCCATTGTCCCCTCCCAGTCCCTCCCAGTGTCCCCAGTTTCCCTCCCAGTCCCTCCCAGTCCCCCCATTGTCCCCTCCCAGTCCCTCCCAGTGTCCCCAGTTCCATCCCAGTCCCTCCCAGTGCCCCCAGTTTCCCTCCCAGTGCCCCCAGTTTCCCTCCCAGTCCCTCCCACTTCCCTCCCAATGTCCCCAGTTCCCTCCCAGTCCCTCCCAGTCCCTCCCAGTCCCCCCATTGTCCCCTCCCAGTCCCTCCCAGTGTCCCCAGTTTCCCTCCCAGTCCCTCCCAGTCCCCCCATTGTCCCCTCCCAGTCCCTCCCAGTGTCCCCAGTTCCATCCCAGTCCCTCCCAGTGCCCCCAGTTTCCCTCCCAGTGTCCCCAGTTCCCTCCCAGTCCCTCCCACTTCCCTCCCAATGTCCCCAGTTCCCTCCCAGTCCCTCCCAGTTCCCTCCCAGTTCCCCCATTGTCCCCTCCCGGTGTCCCCAGTTTCCCTCCCAGTTCCATACCAGTCCCTCCCAGTCCCTCCCAGTCCCTCCCAGTTTCCCCCAGTGTCCCCTCCCAGTCCCTCCCAGTGTCCCCAGTTCCATCCCAGTCTCTCCCAGTTACCCCCTTGTCCCCTCCCAGTGTCCCCAGTCCCCCCAGTGTCCCCTCCCAGTCCCTCCCAGTTCCCCCAGTGCCCCCAGTCCATCCCAGTCCCTCCCAGTGTCCCCAGTTCCATCCCAGTTCCATCCCAGTCCCCCCATTGTCCCCTCCCAGTCCCCCCCAGTTTCCCCCAGTGTCCCCTCCCAGTGTCCCCAATTCCATCCCAGTTCCATCCCAGTCCCCCCAGTGTCCCCTCCCAGTCCCTCCCAGTCCCCCCCTTGTCCCCTCCCAGTGTCCCCAGTCCCATCCCAGTCCCCCCCAGTGTCCCCAGTTTCCCTCCCAGTGTCCCCAGTTCCATCCCAGTCCCTCCCAGTTCCATCCCAGTCCCTCCCAGTGCCCCCAGTTTCCCTCCCAGTGTCCCCAGTTCCCTCCCAGTCCCTCCCAGTTCCCTCCCAGTTCCCCCATTGTCCCCTCCCAGTGTCCCCAGTTTCCCTCCCAGTTCCATACCAGTCCCTCCCAGTCCCTCCCAGTTCCCCCTGTGTCCCCTCCCAGTGTCCCCAGTTCCATCCCAGTCCCCCCAGTGTCCCTCCCAGTGTCCCCAGTCCCCTCCCAGTCCCTCCCAGTTCCCTCCCAGTCCCTCCCAGTTCCCCCCCAGTCCCACCTCCCTCTGCCGCTGTTTCGCCGCCACCACCGCTGCCTCGAGAGCCGTCACCTGAGCTCAGGACCCCAAAAATGGGGCTCAGCACCATCCGGATGGGACCCGGGACCCCCAAATAGGGCTCAGGACCCCCCAAAAATGGGGCTCAGCACCATCCGGATGGGACCCGGGACCCCAAATGGGGCTCAGGACCCCCAGAAATGAGGCTCAGCACCATCCGGATGGGACCCGGGACCCCCAAATAGGGCTCAGGACCCCCCAAAATGGGGCTCAGCACCATCCGGATGGGACCCGGGACCCCCAAATAGGGCTCAGGACCCCCCAAAAATGGGGCTCAGCACCATCCGGATGGGACCCGGGACCCCCAAATAGGGCTCAGGACCCCCCAAAAATGGGGCTCAGGACCATCCGGATGGGACCCGGGACCCCCAAATAGGGCTCAGGACCCCCCAAAAATGGGGCTCAGGACCATCCGGATGGGACCCGGGACCCCCAAATAGGGCTCAGGACCCCCAAAATGGGGCTCAGCACCATCCGGATGGGACCCGGGACCCCCAAATAGGGCTCAGGACCCCCAAAATGGGGCTCAGCACCATCCGGATGGGACCCGGGACCCCCAAATAGGGCTCAGGACCCCCCAAAAATGGGGCTCAGGACCATCCGGATGGGACCCGGGACCCCCAAATAGGGCTCAGGACCCCCCCAAAATGGGGCTCAGGACCATCCGGATGGGACCCGGGACCCCCAAATAGGGCTCAGGACCCCCAAAAATGGGGCTCAGCACCATCCGGATGGGACCCGGGACCCCAAATAGGGCTCAGGACCCCCAAAAATGGGGCTCAGGACCATCCGGATGGGACCCGGGACCCCCAAATAGAGCTCAGGACCCCCCAAAATGGGGCTCAGCACCATCCGGATGGGACCCGGGACCCCCAAATAGGGCTCAGGACCCCCAAAAATGGGGCTCAGCACCATCCGGATGGGACCCGGGACCCCCAAATGGGGCTCAGGACCCCCCAAAAATGGGGCTCAGGACCATCCGGATGGGACCCGGGACCCCCAAATAGGGCTCAGGACCCCCCCAAAATGGGGCTCAGGACCATCCGGATGGGACCCGGGACCCCCAAATGGGGCTCAGGACCATCCGGATGGGACTCAGAACCCCCCAAATGGGGCTCAGGACCCCCCAAAATGGGGCTCAGGACCACCCGGATGGGACCCGGGACCCCCAAAGAGGGCTCAGGACCCCCCAAATGGGGCTCAGCACCATCCGGACGGGACCCATGAGCCCAGAAATGGAGATGAGAACCCCAAAACAGGACTCAGGACCCCCAAAACAGGACTCAGGACCCCAAAATGGGGCTCGGGACCATCCGCATGGGACCCATGAGCCCAGAAATGGAGATCAGAACCCCAAAACAGGACTCAGGACCCCCTAAATGGGGCTCAGGACCATCCGGATGGGACTCAGAACCCCCAAATGGGGCTCAGGACCATCCAGATGGGACCCGGGACCCCCAAATAGGGCTCAGGACCCCCCAAAACGGGGCTCAGGACCCTCTGGATGGGACCCATGAGTCCAGAAATGGAGATCAGAACACCAAAACAGGACTCAGGACCCCCAAAATGGGGCTCAGGACCATCTGGATGGGACTCAGAACCCCCAAATGGGGCTCAGGACCATCCGGATGGGACCCATGAGCCCAGAAATGGAGGTCAGAACCCCAAAACAGGACTGAGGACCCCCCAAATGGTGCTGAGGACCCTCCGGATGGGATCCGCGCCCCCACCTTTGCGCGCAGCGCCCGCTCCGTCTCCCGCCAGGCCGTGCGCTGCACCAGGAGCGCAAACACTTGGCGCCGCCATCGCCCCAAGAGCCGTCTCTGGGGGTCCTGCGGGTAAAAAGGGGGGGGTCAGAGCCCCCCAAAAAGCCCAAAAGCCCCCCCTTAACCCAACCCCTGACGTCCTTTGGGGACAATCTGGGGACGTGGGGACACCTTGGGGACATGGGGGGGACACTGTGGGGACATGGGGACACCTTGGGGACACCTTGGGGACATGTGGGGGGGGGGGGACACAAAGCCCCCTCGCTCACCTCCTCCAGGGGCTTCTCTGCCCCAGGCTCCGCCCCCAGGGATTGGCTCCGCCCCTTTAGGGCCTCAAGCTCCGCCCTCAGCATGAGGCTCCGCCCCCTTTCTGCTTCAAGCTCCAGCCTCAGCATTTGGCTCCGCCCCCTTTCAGCCTCAAGCTCCGCCTCCAGGGTCCTGGGAAAAGGGAGGGAACTGGGAGCACTGGGAAGGGGCTACTGGGAGAACTGGTGGCTTACTGGGAGGTCACTGGGAGGTTACTGGGAGCCCTTACCTGGTGCTGGGGGGGCGCAGCACGAAGTGCGAGGGGGGAATGAGGCCCCATGGACCTGGGGGGGGGCAGAAGGGGGGCATTAGGACCCCGGAGGACCCTGTTGGGGGTGAGGGGGGTGGCATTAGGACCCAGGGGGGATCTGGGGGGGTGGCATTAGGACCCGAGCACAGGAGAGAAGGGGGGGGCATTAGGACCCCGGGGGGTGGGAGAGGGGGGGCATTAGGACACCGGGGAGGACCCGCTGAGGGGTGGGAGGGGGGGGGGCATTAGGATACAGGGGGAGCATTAGGACCCAGGGGGGAGCCGGAGGGGAGGGCATTAAGACCCGGGGAGGACGACGTTAGGACCCGGGGGAGGGAGGGGAGGAGAAAGGGGGGCATTAGGACCCGGCGGGGGTGGGGAGGAGAAGCGGGGGGCATTAGGACCCGTGGGGGACCAGTGGGGCGGAGGGCATTAGGACCCGGGGGGGACCAGTGGGGCGGAGGGCATTAGGACCCGGGGGGGACCAGTGGGGCGGAGGGCATTAGGACCCGGGGGGGACCAGTGGGGCGGAGGGCATTAGGACCCGGGGGGGACCAGTGGGGCGGAGGGCATTAGGACCCGGGGGGGGACCAGTGGGGCGGAGGGCATTAGGACCCGGGGGGCACCAGTGGGGCGGAGGGCATTAGGACCCGGGGGGGACCCGGGGGGGGGAGGGCATTAGGACCCGGGGGGGACCAGTGGGGCGGAAGGCATTAGGACCCGGGGGGGACCAGTGGGGCGGAGGGCATTAGGACCCGGGGGGGGACCAGTGGGGCGGAGGGCATTAGGACCCGGGGGGGACCAGTGGGGCGGAGGGCATTAGGACCCGGGGGGGACCAGTGGGGGGGGGGGGGGGAGGGGGGCGGGCATTAGGACCCGGGGACGGAGGGGAGGGCATTAGGACCCGGGGGACGGGCAAGGGGGGGGCGGAGGGGTGGGCATTAGGACCCGGGGGGGGGGGGGCGCGGCCTCACCCGGCGGCTCCGCCATGGGCGTCAAACTGGAAGGGGGGGACAGAGCTCCCAGTAAGGCCCAGTAAGTCCCAGTATGGCCCCGTTTGCCCCATTCCCACAACCCCACAGCTTGCAGCAACCTCCCAGTTACCCTCCCAGTGCTCCCAGTAACCACCTAACAGCTCTCCCAGTTACCTCCAGTGCTCCCAGTCCCTCCCAGTAACGCCAGTGCTCCCAGTAACCCTCCCAGTAACCACCTAATAACTCTCCCAGTTACCCCCAGTGCTCCCAGTAACCCTCCCAGTCACCCCTAGTGCTCCCAGTAACCCTCCCAGTTACCACCCAGTGCTCCCAGCAAGCACCCAATGACTGCTCCAGTGCTCCCAGTCCCTCCCAGTTCGTCCCAGTGCTCCCAGTAACCACCTAATAACCTTCCCAGTTACCCCCAGTGCTCCCAGCGAGCACCTATTAACTCATCCAGTGCTCCCAGTCCGTCCCAGTGCTCCCAGTAACGACCCAATAACCCTCTCAGTTACCCCCAGTGCTCCCAGCGAGCACCTATGAACTCCTCCAGTGCTCCCAGTCCTTCCCAGTTCGTCCCAGTGCCTCCCAGTTAGTCCCCAGTGCTCCCAGTAACTCTCCCAGTAACCACCTAATACCCCTCCCAGTTACCCCCAGTGCTCCCAGCGAGCACCTATGAACCCCTCCAGTGCTCCCAGTCCCTCCCAGTACGTACCAGTCCCCCCCAAACCCGCGCGGCACCCGCCGGGTCCCGCCCGCCGCTTTCCCCGCCCCCCGGCAGCCAATCAGCGCTCAGAGTTGGGCTCAGTCCCCGCCCACCGCCCCGATTCAGCCAATCATCGCGCAGAGCCGGCTAAGGCCACGCCCACCACCCCCAGATTGACAGTCAGCGCGCAGAGCCGGGCTCACCCCCTCCCGCGCACCCCTGCAGCCAATCAGAGCGCAGAGCCGGCTCAGGCCACGCCCACCGCCCCGTGACAGCCAATCAGCGCGCAGAGCCGGGCTCAGGCCACGCCCCCCAACAGCCACTGAGCGGCGGCGCAGCCAAAGCTCCGAAAGGCGACCTCGGAGGGGCAAATGGGGCCATGAGGGTGTAAATCAGAGCCCGGGAGGGGCAAATCAGGGCTCTGAAAGGTGTAAATCAGGATCCTGGAGGTGTAAATCGGGGCTTTGGAGGTGCAAATCAGGGCCAGAGGTGTAAAACGGGGCAGTGGAGGTGTAAATCAGAGTCCTGGAGGTGTAAATCAGGGCCCTGAGGGTGTAAATCAGGGCCCTGGAGGTGTAAATGAGGGCCCTGGAGGTGTAAATCAGGGCTCTGGAGGTGCAAATCAGGGCCAGAGGTGTAAAACGGGGCAGTGGAGGTGTAAATCAGAGTCCTGGAGGTGCAAATCAGGGCCCTGAGGGTGTAAATGAGGACCCTGGGGGTGTAAATGAGAGCCCTAGAGGTGTAAATCAGGGTTCTGGAGGTGTAAATCAGGGCCCTGGAGGTGTAAATCAGGGCTCTGGAGGTGCAAATCAGGGCCCTGAGGGTGTAAATGAGGACCCTGGGGGTGTAAATGAGAGCCCTAGAGGTGTAAATCAGGGTTCTGGAGGTGTAAATCAGGGTCCTGGAGGTGTAAATCAGGGCGCTGAGGGTGTAAATCAGTACCCTGGAGATGTAAATGAGTGCCCTGGAGGTGTAAATCAGGGTTCTGGAGGTGTAAATCAGGGCGCTGAGGGTGTAAATCAGGGCCCTGGAGGTGTAAATGAGGGCCCTGGAGGTGTAAATCAGGGTTCTGGAGGTGTAAATCAGGGCGCTGAGGGTGTAAATCAGGGCCCTGGAGGTGTAAATGAGGGCCCTGGAGGTGTAAATCAGGGTTCTGGGGGTGCAAATCAGGGCCAGAGGTGTAAAACGGGGCAGTGGAGGTGTAAATGAGTGCCCTGGAGGTGTAAATCAGGGTTCTGGAGGTGTAAATCAGGGTCCTGGAGGTGCAAATGAAACCATAAGGGTGTAAATTAGTGCCTCAGAGGCCTGAAGAGATGTAAATCAGGGTCCTCGAGGTGTAAATTGGGGCCCTGGAGGGGCAAATCAGGGTTCTGGAGGTGTAAATCAGTGCTCCGGAGGTGTAAATTGGGACCTTGGAGGTGTAAACCGGGGTACTAGGGGTGTAAATCAGTGTCATGAGGGTGTAAATCAGTGTCATGGAGGTGCAAATGGGAGCATAAGGGTGTAAATCAGTGCCTTGGAGGTGTAAATGAGGGCCCTCAAGGTGTAAATCTGCGCCCTGAGGGTGTAAATCAGGGTCCTGGAGGTGTAAATCAGGGTCTTGATGGGGTAAATCAGGGTCCTGATGGGGTAACTTAGGGCCCTGATGGGGTAAATCAAGCCCCGGAGGTGTAAATCAGGGACCTGATGGGGTAAATCAAGGCCTGGAGGTGTAAATCAGGGCCCTGATGGGGTAAATCAGGGTCCTGGAGGTGTAAATCAGGGTCTTGATGGGGTAAATCAGGGCCCTGATGGGGTAAATCAAGCCCTGGAGGTGTAAATCAGGATCCTGAGGGGGTAAATCAGGGCCCTCGAGGTGTAAATCAGCATCTTGATGGGGTAAATTAAGGCCCTGTAGGTGTAAATCAGGGTCCTGATGGTGTAAATCAAGCCCTGGAGGTGTAAATCAGGGCCCTGGAGGTGTAAATCAGGGCCCTGATGGGGTAAATCAAGCCCTGGAGGTGTAAATCAAGGCCTGGAGGTGTAAATCAGGGTCTTGATGGGGCAAATCAGGGCCCTGGAGGTGTAAATCAGGGTCTTGATGGGGTAAATCAGGGCCCTGATGGGGTAAATCAAGGCCTGGAGGTGTAAATCAGGGCCCTGATGGGGTAAATCAATCTCTGGAGGTGTAAATCAGGGCCCTGATGGGGTAAGACAAGGCCTGGAGGTGTAAATCAGGGCCCTGATGGGGTAAATCAGGGCCCTAATGGGGTAAATCAAGCCCTGGAGGTGTAAATCAGGGTCTTGATGGGGTAAATCAAGCTCTGGAGGTGTAAATCAGGGTCTTGATGGGGTAAATCAAGCTCTGGAGGTGTAAATCAGGGCCCTGATGGGGTAAATCAAGGCCTGGAGGTAAATCAGGGCCCTGATGGGGTAAATGAAGCCCTGGAGGTGTAAATCAGGGTCTTGATGGGGTAAATCAGGGCCCTGATGGGGTAAATCAAGGCCTGGTGGTAAATCACGGCCCTGATGGGGTAAATCAAGCCCTGGAGGTGTAAATCAGGGCCCTGATGGTGTAAATCAGGGCCCTGGAGGTGTAAATCAGGCCCTGATGGGGTAAATCAAGCCCTGGAGGTGTAAATCAGAGCCCCGATGGGGTAAATCAAGGCCTGGTGGTAAATCAGGGCCCTGGAGGTGTAAATCAGGGTCTTGATGGGGTAAATTAGGGCCCCGATGGGGTAAATAAAGGCCTGGAGGTGTAAATCAGGGCCCTGATGGGGTAAATCAATCTCTGGAGGTGTAAATCAAGGCCTGGAAGTGTAAATCAGGGCCCTGGAGGTGTAAATCAGGGTCTTGACGGGGTAAATCAAGCTCTGGAGGTGTAAATCAGGCCCTGATGGGGTAAATCAAGCTCTGGAGGTGTAAATCAGGATCCTGAGGGGGTAAATCAAGCTCTGGAGGTGTAAATCAGGGCCCTGATGGGGTAAATCAAGCCCCGGAGGTGTAAATCAGGGTCTTGATGGGGTAAATCAGAGCCCTGATGGGGTAAATCAATCTCTGGAGGTGTAAATCAGGGCCCTGATGGGGTAAATCAAGGCCTGGTGGTAAATCAGGCACATGATGGGGTAAATCAGGCCCTGATGGGGTAAATCAAGGCCTGGAGGTGTAAATCAGGGTCTTGATGGGGTAAATCAAGGCCTGGTGGTAAATCAGGGCCCTGGAGGTGTAAATCAGGGTCTTGATGGGGTAAATCAGGGCCCTGATGGGGTAAATCAATCTCTGGAGGTGTAAATCAGAGCCCCGATGGGGTAAATCAAGGCCTGGTGGTAAATCAGGGCCCTGGAGGTGTAAATCAGGGTCTTGATGGGGTAAATTAGGGCCCCGATGGGGTAAATCAAGGCCTGGTGGTAAGTCAAGGCCTGGAGGTGTAAATCAGGGTCTTGATGGGGTAAATCAGGGCCCTGATGGGGTAAATCAAGGCCCTGAGGGTGTAAATTGGCCCTGGGGATGCAAATAGGGTCTCAGGGGGTAAATACGAGCTTTGAGGGGGCAAATCAGGGTCCCGATTGGTGTAAGTCGAGCCCTGGAGGTGCAAACGAAGGCCCCGATGGTGTAAATTGGCCCTGAGGGTGTAAAGGGGGGGTGGTGGGGGTGCAGGATGCCATCCCGGATGTCACGAGGCCGTGGGAGGGACGGTGACGTGGGGGGAGAGGCCGTGGGTCGAGCAGTGGGGTAAGAACGGGCTCCGGAATGGCGATCCCGGGGGCCAAAAGGGGGGGGCCAAAAGGGGGGGGCCAAAAGGGGGGGGCCAAGGGGGAGAAGGATGGAGGAGGCTCCAACGCCGGCCGGGCTTCTGCTGGCCAAGAAAGGAGGGCCTGAGGGCGTAACGCAGGGCCTGAGGGTGTAAATCAGGATGTGAGGATGGAACTCAGGGGGTGAAGGGGTAAATCAGGGGCTTGGAGGGGTAAATCAGGGTCTTGGAGGGGTAAATCAGGTTATTGGAGGGGTAAATCAGGGCCTGAGGGTGTCAATCAGGGTCTTGGAGGGGTAAATCAGGGTCTTGGAGGTGTAAATCAGGATGTCGGAGATGTAAATCAGGGTTTTGGAGGTGTAAATCAGGGTCTTGGAGGGGTAAATCAGGGGCTTGGAGGGGTAAATCAGGGCCTGAGGGTGTCAATCAGGGTCTTGGAGGTGTAAATCAGGGTCTTGGAGGGGTAAATCAGGGCCTGGGGGTGTCAATCAGGGTCTTGGAGGTGTAAATCAGGATGTCGGAGGTGTAAATCAGGATATTGGAGGTGTAAATCAGGATATTGGAGATGTAAATCAGGGTCTTGGAGGGGTAAATCAGGGGCTTGGAGGTGTAAATCAGGATATTGGAGGGGTAAATCAGGGCCCTGGAGGTGAAAATCAGGATTCTTGAGGTGTAAATCAGGGTCCTGGAGATGTAAATCAGGGTCTTGGAGGTGTAAATCAGGATTCTTGAGGTGTAAATCAGGGCCCTGAAGGTGTAAATCAGGGCCCTGAAGGTGTAAATCGGGATTCTTGAGGTGTAAATCAGGGCCCTGAAGGTGTAAATCAGGATTCTAGAGGTGTAAATCAGGATTTTTGAGGTGTAAGTCAGGGCCCTGGAGCTGTAAATTGGGATTCTTGAGGTGTAAATCAGGGGCTTGATGGTGTAAATCAGGATTCTTGCGGTGTAAATCGGGATTCTTGAGGTGTAAATCAGGGCCCTGAAGGTGTAAATCAGGATTCTTGAGGTGTAAATCAGGATTCTTGCGGTGTAAATCAGGGCCCTGAAGGTGTAAATCAGGATTCTTGCGGTGTAAATCAGGGGCTCTTGAGGTGTAAATCAGGGCCCTGAAGGTGTAAATCAGGGCTCTCGAGGTGTAAATCAGGGCCCTGAAGGTGTAAATCAGGATTCTTGAGGTGTAAATCAGGGCCCTGAAGGTGTAAATCAGGATTCTTGAGGTATAAATCAGGGGCTTGATGGTGTAAATCAGGGTCTTGGAGCTGTAAATCAGGATTCTTGAGGTGTAAATCAGGATTCTTGAGGTGTAAATCGGGATTCTTGAGGTGTAAATCAGGGCCCTGAAGGTGTAAATCAGGGCTCTTGAGGTGTAAATCAGGGGCTTGATGGTGTAAATCAGGGCTCTTGAGGTGTAAATCTGGATTCTTGAGGTGTAAATCAGGGGCTTGATGGTGTAAATCAGGGCCCTGGAGCTGTAAATCGGGATTCTTGAGGTGTAAATCGGGATTCTTGATGTGTAAATCAGGATTCTTGAGGTGTAAATCAGGGCCCTGAAGGTGTCAATCGGGATTCTTGAGGTGTAAATCAGGATTCTTGAGGTGTAAATCAGGGGCTTGATGGTGTAAATCAGGGCCCTGAAGGTGTAAATCGGGATTCTTGAGGTGTAAATCGGGATTCTTGAGGTGTAAATCAGGGCTCTTGAGGTGTAAATCAGGGGCTTGACGGTGTAAATCAGGGCCCTGAAGGTGTAAATCAGGATTCTTGCGGTGTAAATCAGGATTCTTGAGGTGTAAATCAGGGCCCTGACGGTGTAAATTGGCCCTGCGGGTGTAAATGGGTTAAACGTGACCCTCCAGGTGGGGCCAAATCAGGGCCTTCCTGAGCCCAATTAAAGCCCTGGAGGTGTAAACGAAGGTCTCCCTTGGGGTCAGTTGGCCCGCAGGGTGTAAAGGGAGGGGGTAGCAGGATACGGGCGTTGGGCCCCTCCGGCAGTGCCGGATACCACGAGGCCGTGGGAGGGGCGGTGCCGTGGTTGCCATCTGCTGTGGGTGCCACCACCGCTCGAGGTGGGGCCAAAAAGGGTGGAACCTGCGTCCTGGAGACCTCCGGAGAAGGTTGGAGAGGACCTTCTTGGGTGGGAGAAGGATTGGGAAGAGGTCCTGGAGAGACCCCCGGGGGAGGAACCATGGGGAGATGATTTGGGTTCCTCTTCTGGGGTTGAGGAATGGGGAAGAGGAACGGTGCCGGAAGAAGGGGTGGTTGGGATCTTCTGAGAAGGAATGGTGGACACACCCAGACGTGGGGCTTCTTCCTGGGGTTGTGTCCCCTCCGGGACACTCGGATCCTCGGAGAAGGTCCCATTTTTGGCCACCTGAGTCCCTCTTCTGGGGTTGTGTCCCCTCTGGGACACTCGGATCCTTGGAGAAGGTCCCATTTTTGGCCACCTGAGTCCCTCTCCTGGGGTTGTGTCCCTTCTGGGACACTCGGATCCTTGGAGAAGGTCCCATTTTTGGCCACCTGAGTCCCTCTCCTGGGGTTGTGTCCCCTCTGGGACACTCGGATCCTCGGAGAAGGTCCCATTTTTGGCCACCTGAGTCCCTCTTCTGGGGTTGTGTCCCCTGTGGGACACTCGGATCCTTGGAGAAGGTCCCATTTTTGGCCACCTGAGTCCCTCTTCTGGGGTTGTGTCCCCTCCGGGACACTCGGATCCTTGGAGAAGGTCCCATTTTTGGCCACCTGGGTCTCCATCCTGGGGTTGTGTCCCCTCTGGGACACTCGGATCCTCGGAGAAGGTCCCATTTTTGGCCACCTGAGTCCCTCTCCTGGGGTTGTGTCCCTTCTGGAACACTCGGATCCTCGGAGAAGGTCCCATTTTTGGCCACCTGGTCCTTCTCCTGGGGTTGTGTCCCCTCTGGGACACTCGGATCCTCGGAGAAGGTCCCATTTTTGGCCACCTGGTCCATCTTCTGGGGTTGTGTCTTCTCCAGGACACTCAGATCCTTGGAGAAGGTCCCATTTTTGGACCCCTGGATCTCCATCCTGGTCCGATGGGTTCCTCCTGAACACCTTCTTATCTCCATGATGGGATGGAGAAGGTTCCCCATGGGTGACCATCTCCACCCCAACCTTGGCCCCTTTGCTCTCCTCCAGGATGTCCTCTCCAGCCTTGTCCTCGGCGGTGGCTTTGGCCACAGCGGCCTCCAAGAAGGCTCTTCACGCCCTGGTGGGTCTGGCGGAAGCTCTGGGAAAGCCGGAGACGGTGCCGTCGGCGTTGATATCGGCCAACGCGGCGCTGGCGGACGCCGAAGTGGCGTTGACCGAGTTGGAGGCGGCGTTGGTGGCGGCCGTAGGAGCGGCGGCGGCGGCGCTGAAGCCGCCATCGTCGGGAATCGATGCCGAAGGGCTTTACCGGGCATTGGAAGCGGCCGCCGCCGCCAGCGCTTCCCAACTGGAACGGGAGCTGAGGCGCAATCGGCGCTATCGGTGCCACCTCCGGATCGTCCGCAACATCGCTCTGGCCTTGATGCTTCTCTGTGCTCTGCCCCGTGAGTACGCACCAGTACAGACCAGTTCAGACCAGTAAGGAGCCCTACGGATCCATTTGGATCGACAGTAGCGTTGGAGAACCCTAAACCAGTATAGACCAGTAAGGAACCCTATGGATCCATTTGGATCGACAGTAGTGTTGGAGAACCCTACAGACCAGTTCAGACCAGTAAAGAGCCCTACAGACCAGTATAGACCAGTAAGGAGCCCTATGGATCCATTTGGATCGACAATAGTGTTGGAGAACCCTAAACCAGTATAGACCAGTAAGGAGCCCTACAGACCAGTATGGATCATTAATGGTGTTGGAGATGCCTATAGACCAGTAAGGAGCCCTACAGACCAGTATAGACCAGTAGAGAGCCCTACGGATCCATTTGGATCAACAGTAGTGTTGGAGAACCCTAAACCAGTATAGACCAGTAAAGAGCCCTATAGACCAGTATGGATCAGTATGGAGCCCTACAGGACACTGGGACACCAGGAGGAGATGGGGACACTGGGACAGACTGGGGAGACTGGGAGGGGACACTGGGACACCAGGAGGAGATGGGGACACTGGGATGGGACTGGGTATACTGGGAGGGGCCAGTGGGACAGACTGGGGACACTGGGACAGACTGGGGACACTGGGAGGGGCCACTGGGACAGACTGGGGCCACTGGGAAGGGACACTGGGACAGACTGGGGACACTGGGAGGGGACACTGGGACAGACTGGGGATACTGGGACAGACTGGGGACACTGGGAGGGGACACTGGGACAGACTGGGGATACTGGGACAGACTGGGAGGGGACACTGGGACACCAGGAGGAGATGGGGACACTGGGACAGACTGGGGATACTGGGAGGGGACAGTGGGACATACTGGGAACACTGGGAGGGGACACTGGGAGGGGACACTGGGAGGGGACACTGGGAGGGGACACTGGGACATACTGGGAACACTGGGGGGACACTGGGAGGGGACACTGGGGACACTGGGAGGGGACACTGGGAGAGGACACTGGGAGGGGACACTGGAACAGACTGGGAACACTGGGAGGGGACACTGGGACAGACTGGGGACACTGGGAGGGGACACTGGGAGGGGACTGGTGCCACTGGGACAGACTGGGTATACTGGGAGGGGCCACTGGAACAGACTGGGGACACTGGGAGGGGACAGTGGGACACCAGGAGGAGATGGGGACAGTGGGCCATACTGGGGCCACTGGGAGGTGCCACTGGGCCATCCTGGTGGCACTGGGAGGTGCCACTGGGCCATACTGGTGGCACTGGGAGGTGCCACTGGTCCAGGCCGGTGTCCCCGGGTGGTTGAGGTGTCCTCGTTGTCCCCTCAGTGTCCCTGGACGCGGTGCGGGAGGCGCTGGGGGTGACCCAGGAGAGCCACTTGGTCCCCACTTTGGCCACGGTGGCCGTCATCTGCCAAGTGGCCTTCTGGGGACAGACTGGGGACACTGGAGGGGGACACTGGGCCAGACTGGGGACACTGGGAGGAGACAGTGGGATGGGACTGAGGATACTGGGAGGGGACTGGGGACACTGGGAAGGGACACTGGGAGGGGATGGGGATACTGGGATGGGACTGGGGACACTGGGACAGACTGGGGACACTGGGACGGGACTGGGGAGACTGGGACAGACTGGGGACACTGGGAAGGGACACTGGGAGGGGATGGGGATACTGGGATGGGACTGGGGACACTGGGACAGACTGGGGACACTGGGACGGGACTGGGGACACTGGGACAGACTGGGGACACTGGGAGGGGACACTGGGATAGACTGGGGACACTGGGAGGAGATGGGGACACTGGGATGGGACTGGGGAGACTGGGACAGACTGGGGACACTGGGGGGGGGACACTGGAATAGACTGGGGACACTGGGAGGGGACAGTGGGATACCAGGAGGGGATGGGGACACTGGGAGGGGACACTGGGAGGGGACTGGGGACACTGGGACAGACTGGGAACACTGGGAGGGGACACTGGGCCAGACTGGGGACACTGGGACGGGACACTGGGAGGGGACACTGGGCCAGACTGGGGACACTGGGAGGGGACACTGGGAGGGGACACTGGGCCAGACTGGGGACACTGGGAGGGGACACTGGGAGGGGACTGAGGTTACTGGGAGGGGACAGGGGACACTGGGAAGGGACATTGGGAGGGGATGGGGACACTGGGCCAGACTGGGGACACTGGGAGGGGACACTGGGACACCAGGAGGGGATGGGGACACTGGGACAGACTGGGGACACTGGGAGGGGACACTGGGATAGACTGGGGACACTGGGAGGAGATGGGGACACTGGGACAGACTGGGGACACTGGGAGGGGACAGTGGGACACCAGGAGGAGATGGGGACACTGGGATGGGACTGGGTATACTGGGAGGGGCCACTGGGACAGACTGGGAACACTGGGACGGGACACTGGGCCAGACTGGGGAGACTGGGATAGACTGGGGACACTGGGAGGGGACAGTGGGACACTGGGAGGAGATGGGGACACTGGGATGGGACTGGGTATACTGGGAGGGGACACTGGGACAGACTGGGGACACTGGGAAGGGACAATGGGACAGACTGGGGACACTGGGATAGACTGGGAACACTGGGCCAGACTGGGGACACTGGGCCAGACTGGGGACACTGGGAGGGGACACTGGGACAGACTGGGGACACTGGGACAGACTGGGGAGACTGGGATGGGACTGGGGAGACTGGGACAGACTGGGGACACTGGGATGGGACTGGGGAGACTGGGACAGACTGGGGACACTGGGACAGACTGGGGACACTGGGATAGACTGGGGACACTGGGAGGGGACACTGGGCCAGACTGGGGACACTGGGAGGGGACAGTGGGACACTGGAGGGGCCACTGGGCCATAGTGGTGGCACTGGGAGGTGCCACTGGTCCATCCTGGTGGCACTGGGAGGTGCCACTGGGCCATCCTGGTGGCACTGGGAGGTGCCACTGGTCCATACTGGTGGCACTGGGAGGTGCCACTGGTCCAGGCCGGTGTCCCCGGCGGTTGAGGTGGCCTCGTTGTCCCCTCAGTGTCCCTGGACGCGGTGCGGGAGGCGCTGGGGGTGACCCAGGAGAGCCACTTGGTCCCCACTTTGGCCACGGTGGCCGTCATCTGCCAAGTGGCCTTCTGGGGACAGACTGGGGACACTGGGGGGGGACACTGGGCCAGACTGGGGACACTGGGAGGAGACAGTGGGATGGGACTGAGGATACTGGGAGGGGACTGGGGACACTGGGAAGGGACACTGGGAGGGGATGGGGATACTGGGATGGGACTGGGGACACTGGGACAGACTGGGGACACTGGGAGGGGACACTGGGATAGACTGGGGACACTGGGAGGAGATGGGGACACTGGGATGGGACTGGGGAGACTGGGACAGACTGGGGACACTGGGGGGGGACACTGGAATAGACTGGGGACACTGGGATGGGACAGTGGGATACCAGGAGGGGATGGGGACACTGGGAGGGGCCACTGGGAGGGGACTGGGGAGACTGGGAGGGGAGACTGGGACAGACTGGGGACACTGGGAGGGGACACTGGGATAGACTGGGGACACTGGGCCAGACTGGGGCCACTGGGAGGGGACACTGGGCCAGACTGGGGACACTGGGCCAGACTGGGGACACTGGGAGGGGACACTGGGATGGGACTGAGGATACTGGGAGGGGAGTGGGGACACTGGGAGGGGACATTGGGAGGGGATGGGGACACTGGGATAGGACTGGGGAGACTGGGACAGACTGGGAGGGTACACTGGGACACCAGGAGGGGATGGGGACACTGGGACAGACTGGGGACACTGGGAGGGGACACTGGGATAGACTGGGGACACTGGGAGGGGACAGGGGACACTGGGACAGACTGGAGGGGACACTGGGATGGGACTGAGGATACTGGGAGGGGACAGGGGACACTGGGAAGGGACACTGGGAGGGGACTGGGGACACTGGGAGGGGACAGGGGACACTGGGCCAGACTGGGGACACTGGGACAGACTGGGGACACTGGGACAGACTGGGGCCACTGGGAGGGGACACTGGGCCATACTGGGGACACTGGGAGGAGATGGGGACACTGGGACAGACTGGGGAGACTGGGAGGGGACACTGGGAGGGGACTGAGGATACTGGGAGGGGACAGGGGACACTGGGAGGGGACACTGGGACAGACTGGGGACACTGGGACAGACTGGGGAGACTGGAGGGGACACTGGGACAGACTGGGGACACTGGGATAGACTGGGGACACTGGGAGGGGACACTGGGATAGACTGGGGACACTGGGATAGACTGGGGAGACTGGGATGGGACTGGGGAGACTGGGACGGACTGGGGACACTGGGATGGGACTGGGGAGACTGGGACAGACTGGGGACACTGGGACAGACTGGGGACACTGGGATAGACTGGGGACACTGGGAGGGGACACTGGGCCAGACTGGGGACACTGGGAGGGGACAGTGGGACACTGGAGGGGACACTGGGCCATACTGGTGCCACTGGGAGGTGCCACTGGTCCATACTGGTGGCACTGGGAGGTGCCACTGGTCCAGGCCGGTGTCCCCGGGTGGTTGAGGTGTCCTCGTTGTCCCCTCAGTGTCCCTGGACGCGGTGCGGGAGGCGCTGGGGGTGACCCAGGAGAGCCACTTGGTCCCCACTTTGGCCACGGTGGCCGTCATCTGCCAAGTGGCCTTCTGGGGACAGACTGGGGACACTGGAGGGGGACACTGGGCCAGACTGGGGACACTGGGAGGAGACAGTGGGATGGGACTGAGGATACTGGGAGGGGACTGGGGACACTGGGAAGGGACACTGGGAGGGGATGGGGATACTGGGATGGGACTGGGGACACTGGGACAGACTGGGGACACTGGGACGGGACTGGGGAGACTGGGACAGACTGGGGACACTGGGCCAGACTGGGGACACTGGGAGGAGACACTGGGATAGACTGGGGACACTGGGAGGGGACAGTGGGATGGGACTGAGGATACTGGGAGGGGACTGGGGACACTGGGAAGGGACACTGGGAGGGGATGGGGATACTGGGATGGGACTGGGGACACTGGGACAGACTGGGGACACTGGGACGGGACTGGGGAGACTGGGACAGACTGGGGACACTGGGAGGGGACACTGGGCCAGACTGGGGACACTGGGAGGGGACACTGGGCCAGACTGGGGACACTGGGACAGACTGGGGACACTGGGAGGGGACACTGGGATGGGACTGAGGATACTGGGAGGGGACTGGGGACACTGGGAAGGGACATTGGGAGGGGATGGGGACACTGGGATGGGACTGGGGACACTGGGACAGACTGGGGACACTGGGACGGGACTGGGGACACTGGGATGGGACTGGGGAGACTGGGACAGACTGGGGACACTGGGGGGGGACACTGGGATAGACTGGGGACACTGGGAGGAGACACTGGGATAGACTGGGGACACTGGGAGGAGATGGGGACACTGGGATGGGACTGGGGAGACTGGGACAGACTGGGGACACTGGAGGGGGACACTGGGACAGACTGGGGACACTGGGACAGACTGGGGAGACTGGGAGGAGACAGTGGGATGGGACTGAGGATACTGGGAGGGGACTGGGGACACTGGGAAGGGACACTGGGAGGGGATGGGGATACTGGGATGGGACTGGGGACACTGGGACAGACTGGGGACACTGGGACGGGACTGGGGACACTGAGACAGACTGGGGACACTGGGAGGAGACAGTGGGATGGGACTGAGGATACTGGGAGGGGACTGGGGACACTGGGAAGGGACACTGGGAGGGGATGGGGATACTGGGATGGGACTGGGGACACTGGGACAGACTGGGGACACTGGGACGGGACTGGGGACACTGGGAGGAGACAGTGGGACACTGGAGGGGACACTGGGCCATACTGGTGGCACTGGGAGGTGCCACTGGGCCATACTGGTGCCACTGGGAGGTGCCACTGGTCCAGGCCGGTGTCCCCGGTTGGTTGAGGTGGCCTCGTTGTCCCCTCAGTGTCCCTGGACGCGGTGCGGGAGGCGCTGGGGGTGACCCAGGAGAGCCACTTGGTCCCCACTTTGGCCACGGTGGCCGTCATCTGCCAAGTGGCCTTCTGGGGCGCCGCCACCTCCAAACGTCACTTGGCCACCGCCGTCCGTCACCAACGTCACCAAGCTGCTCGCTACCGTCACCTGGCCTGGGACGTCACCACCGCCGCCACCGCCACCGCCCACGCCGACGCCGCCGTCACCGCCGCCAATGCCACCTTGGGGACCTTGGAGGAGGTGATGGGACACCTGAAGGCCTTGGTGGACGCTGTCCACCGAGATCTGGAGGTGACCAAAGGCTTCCCGAGCGCAGCTCGAGCTCTTGGGGACGCCGTGGTGGCCTTGGGGACGGCGTTAGGGGACAAAGAAGGGACGGAGAGGTTGGCTCGGGCGTTGGAGGCTCTGCCGGGGGAGGAGTAGGGGTGGGGAGGTCCCAGCTGGGGTCACCAGGAGGGTTCTTGGTGTCTTGGGGACACCAGGAGGTCCCATCTGGGGCCACCAGGGGGGTTCTTGGTGTCTTGGGGCCACCAGGAGGTCCCATTTGGGGCCACCAGGAGGTTCTTCTTCATCCTGGGGACACCAGGAGGTCCCATCTGGGGCCACCAGGGGGTTCCTCTTCATCCTGGGGCCACCAGGAGGTCCCATCTGGGGCCACCAGGAGGGTTCTTGCTGTCCTGGGGCCACCAGGAGGTCCCATCTGGGGCCACCAGGAGATCCCTCTTCATCCTGGGGCCACCAGGAGGTCCCATCTGGGGCCACCAGGAGGGTTCTTGATGTCCTGGGGCCACCAGGAGGTCCCATCTGGGGCCACCAGGAGGTTCCTCTTCATCCTGGGGACACCAGGAGGTCCCATTTGGGGACAGCAGGAGGTTCCTCTTCATCCTGGGGACACCAGGAGGTCCCATTTGGGGCCACCAGGGGGGTTCTTGGTGTCCTGGGGCCACCAGGAGGTCCCATCTGGGGCCACCAGGAGGTTCTTCTTCATCCTGGGGACACCAGGAGGTCCCATCTGGGGCCACCAGGAGGTTCCTCTTCATCCTGGGGCCACCAGGTAGTCCCCTCCTTGCCCTGGGGTCACCAGGAGGCCCCATCTGGGGCCACCAGAAGGGTTCTTGGTGTCCTGGGGCCACCAGGAGGTCCCATCTGGGGCCACCAGGGGGGTTCTTGGTGTCCTGGGGCCACCAGGAGGTCCCATCTGAGGCCAACAGGAGGGTTTTTGCTGTCCTGGGGCCACCAGGAGGTCCCATCTGGGGCCACCAGGAGGTTCCTCTTCATCCTGGAGCCACCAGGAGGTCCCATCTGGGGCCACCAGAAGGGTTCTTGCTGTCCTGGGGACACCAGGTGGTCCCCTCCTTGCCCTGGGGACACCAGGAGGTCCCATTTGGAGACACCAGGAGGTTCCTCTTCATCCTGGGGCCACCAGGAGGTCCCATCTGGGGCCACCAGGAGGTTCCTCTTCATCCTGAGGCCACCAGGAGGTCCCATCTGGGGCCACCAGGAGGTTCTTCTTCATCCTGGGGACACCAGGAAGTCCCCTCCTTGCCCTGGGGCCACCAGGAGGTCTCATCTGGGGCCACCAGGAGGGTTCTTGGTGTCCTGGGGCCACCAGGAGGCCCCATCTGGGGCCAACAGGGGGGTTCTTGCTGTCCTGGGGCCACCAGGAGGTCCCATCTGGGGCCACCAGGAGGGTTCTTGCTGTCCTGGGGCCACCAGGAGGTCCCATTCGGGGCCGCCAGGAGGTTCCTCTTCATCCTGGGGCCACCAGGAGGTCCCATCTGGGGCCACCAGGGGGTTCCTCTTCATCCTGGGGTCACCAGAGGTCCCATCTGGGGACACCAGGAGATCCCTCTTCATCCTGGAGCCACCAGGAGGTCCCATCTGGGGCCACCAGGAGGGTTCTTGGTGTCCTGGGGCCACCAGGAGGTCCCATCTGGGGCCACCAGGGGGGTTCTTGGTGTCCTGGGGACACCAGGTGGTCCCCTCCTTGCCCTGGGGACACCAGGAGGTCCCATTTGGAGACACCAGGAGGTTCCTCTTCATCCTGGGGCCACCAGGAGGTCCCATCTGGGGCCACCAGGAGGTTCCTCTTCATCCTGAGGCCACCAGGAGGTCCCATCTGGGGCCACCAGGAGGTTCTTCTTCATCCTGGGGACACCAGGAAGTCCCCTCCTTGCCCTGGGGCCACCAGGAGGTCTCATCTGGGGCCACCAGGAGGGTTCTTGCTGTCCTGGGGCCACCAGGAGGTCTCATCTGGGGCCACCAGGGGGGTTCTTGCTGTCCTGGGGCCACCAGGAGGTCCCATTTGGGGCCACCAGGAGGCTTCTTGCTGTCCTGGGGCCACCAGGAGGTCCCATCTGGGGCCACCAGGAGGGTTCTTGGTGTCTTGGGGCCACCAGGAGGTCCCTCTTCATCCTGGGGCCACCAGGATGGTGACATTGTCCCCCGTCCCCCCAATAAACCTCAGGGCCCCCCCGGAGGAGCCCCCCTGTCTGTCACTGGGGGTTGGGGACATGGGGACAGTAGAGGTCATCCACCACATCCTGAGGACACTGTGGTGGGGAGGGGACTTTGAGGACCATGAGGTCCTTTTGGGGACATTGAGGGGGGGACATGAGGGTCCCCTTGGGGACATCGGGGGACACTGGGGGCCATGGGGTCCCCTTGGGGACATTGGGGGGGACATTGAGGGGGACATCAGGTCCTGTTGGGGACATTGAGGGGGACATGGGGGTCCCCTTGGGGACATCGAGGGACACTGGGGGCCATGGGGTCCTCTTGGGGACATTGAGGGGGACATTGAGGGGGACATCGGGTCCTGTTGGGGACATTGAGGGGGCCATGGGGGTCCCTTTGGGGACATTGAGGGACACTGGGGGCCATGGGGTCCCCTTGGGGACATTGTGGGGGACATTGAGGGGGACATCAGGTCCTGTTGGGGACATTGAGGGGGCCATGGGGTCCCCTTGGGGACATTGAGGGCCATGGGGGGTCCCTTTGGGGACATTGGGGGACACTGGGGGCCATGGGGTCCTCTTGGGGACATTGAGGGGCGACATAGAGAGGGACATCAGGTCCTGTTGGGGACATTGAGGGGGACATGGGGGTCCCCTTGGGGACATCGAGGGCCATGGGGGGTCCCCTTGGGGACATTGGGGGACACTGGGGGCCATGGGGTCCTCTTGGGGACATTGAGGGGGACATAGAGGGGGACATCGGGTCCTGTTGGGGACATTGAGGGGGCCATGGGGGTCCCCTTGGGGACATTGAGGGGGTCATGAGTTCCTGTTGGGGACATTGGGGGACACTGGGGGCCATGGGGTCCCCTTGGGGACATTGAGGGGGACATTGAGGGGGACATCAGGTCCTGTTGGGGACATTGAGGGGGCCATGGGGGTCCCCTTGGGGACATCGGGGGACACTGGGGGCCATGGGGTCCCCTTGGGGACATTGAGGGGGACATTGGGGACACACGGGGGTCCCGTTGGGGACACGGAGGGCCACCAAGGAGGGGCGGCCATGCTGGGGGTGACGAGGCCGTGACGCGTCCTCTTGGCGATGGCTTCGTCCCCTCCTCCCGGGCCGAGCGGCTGCGCCCGTCACGCACTTCCTCGTCCCCACGGTGTCCCCACGGTGTCCCCAAGGTGTCCCCAAGGTGTCCTCGAGGTGTCCCCAAGGTGTCCTCAAGGTGTCCCCGAGGCCATCCATGGCGTCATCTCAGGACAGAAGCGCCATTGTCCCCAAAGAGGTGGGACAGGGGGGGGGGGGGGGGGTGGCAGAGGGGACAGGAGGGGACAAGAGGGGACAGGAGGGGACGGGAGGGGACAGGGGGACATGGGATGGGGGCAGAGGGGACAGGGGGACATGGCATGGGGTGGCAGAGGGGACAGGAGGGGATGGGGGGACAGGATGGGACGGGGGACATGGGATGGGGGGACAGAGGGGACAGGAGGGGACAGGGAGTGGCAGAGGGGACAGGAAGGGATGGGGGGGACAGGAGGGGATGGGGGGGACATGGGATGGGGGGGGCAGAGGGGACAGGAGGGGACAGGGAGTGGCAGAGGGGACAGGAGGGGACAGGGGGACATGGGATGGGGGGCAGAGGGGACAGGAGGGGACAGGGAGTGGCAGAGGGGACAGGAGGGGATGGGGACATGGGATGGGGGGACAGAGGGGACAGGGGGACGTGGCACGGGGGTGGCAGAGGGGACAGGAGGGGACAGGGGACATGGGATGAGGGTGGCAGAGGGGACAGGAGGGGATGGGGGACATGGGATGGGGTGGCAGAGGGGACAGGAGGGGACAAGAGGGGACATGGGATGGGGGCAGAGGGGACAGGAGGGGATGGGGGGACAGGAGGGGACAGGAGGGGACAGGAGGGGACGGGGGACATGGGACAGGGGTGGCAGAGGGGACAGGGGGAGACAGGGACATGGGAAGGGGGTGGCAGAGGGGCAGGAGGGGATGGGGGGACGTGGGATGGGGGGGAAGAGGGGACAGGAGGGGACAGGAGGGGACAGGGAGTGGCAGAGGGGACAGGAGGGGATGGGGACATGGGATGAGGGTGGCAGAGGGGACAGGAGGGGACAGGAGGGGACAGGGGGACATGGGATGGGGGTGGCAGAGGGGACAGGAGGGGACAGAGAGTGGCAGAGGGGACAGGAGGGGACAGGAGGGGATGGGGGACATGGGACAGGGGTGGCAGAGGGGACAGGAGGGGACAGGAGGGGACTTGGAGACACAGGACAGGGGTGGCAGAGGGGACAGGGGGACATGGGATGAGGGGACAGGAGGGGACAGGGGGATGTGGGATGGGGGTGGCAGAGGGGACAGGAGGGGACAGGAGGGGATGGGGGGACAGGAGGGGACAGGAGGGGACAGGGAGTGGCAGAGGGGACAGGAGGGGATGGGGACATGGGATGAGGGTGGCAGAGGGACAGGAGGGGACAGGAGGGGACAGGAGGGGACATGGGATGGGGGGACAGAGGGGACAGGAGGGGACAAGAGGGGACAGGGAGTGGCAGAGGGGACAGGGGGGACAGGAGGGGACAGGGGGAGACAGGGACATGGGAAGGGGGTGGCAGAGGGGACAGGAGGGGACAAGAGGGGACATGGGATGGGGACAGGAGGGGACAGGAGGGGATGGGGGGACGGGAGGGGACAGGAGGGGACAGGAGGGGACAAGAGGGGACAGGAAGGGATGGGGGGGACATGGGATGGGGGGGCAGAGGGGACAGGAGGGGACAAGAGGGGACATGGGATGGGGGGACAGAGGGGACAGGGGGGACAGGAGGGGACAGGGGGAGAGAGGGACATGGGATGGGGGTGGCAGAGGGGACAGGAGGGGACAGGGAGTGGCAGGGGGGACAGGAGGGGACAGGAGGGGACAGGGGATGGGGGTGGCAGAGGGGACAGGAGGGGACAGGGGGACATGGGACAGGGGTGGCAGAGGGGACAGGGGGGACAGGAGGGGACAGGGGGAGACAGGGACATGGGATGGGGGTGGCAGAGGGGACAGGAGGGGACAGGGAGTGGCAGAGGGGACAGGAAGGGATGGGGGAACAGGAGGGGACAGGGGGACATGGGATGGGGGGACAGAGGGGACAGGAGGAGACGGGGGACATGGGACAAGGTTGGCAGAAGGGACAGGAGGGGACAGGGAGTGGCAGAGGGGACAGGAGGGGACAGGGGGACATGGGATGGGGGGCAGAGGGGACAGGAGGGGACAAGAGGGGACAGGGGGACATGGGATGGGGGCAGAGGGGACAGGAGGGGAAAGGAGGGGACAGGGGGACATGGGATGGGGGACAGGAGGGGACAGGGACATGGCAGAGGGGACAGAGGGACATGGGACGGGGTGGCAGAGGGGACAGGAGGGGATGGGGGGACAGGAGGGGACAAGAGGGGACAGGAGGGGACAGGAGGGGACGGGGGACGTGGGATGAGGTTGGCAGAGGGGACAGGAGGGGATGGGGGGGACAGGAGGGGACAGGAGGGGACAGGGGGACATGGGAAGGGGGTGGCAGAGGGGACAGGAGGGGACAGGAGGGGACATGGGATGGGGGGGCAGAGGGGACAGGAGGGGATAGGAGGGGACAGGAGGGGACAGGAGGGGACGGGGGACATGGGACAGGGGTGGCAGAGGGGACAGGAGGGGACAGGGGGAGACAGGGACATGGGAAGGGGGGGCAGAAGGGACAGGAGGGGATGGGGGGACAGGAGGGGACAGGAGGGGGCAGAGGGGACATGGGATGGGGGACAGGAGGGGACAGGGAGTGGCAGAGGGGACAGGAAGGGATGGGGGGACAGGAGGGGACAGGAGGGGATGGGGGGACGTGGGATGGGGTGGCAGAGGGGACAGGAGGGGACAGGAGGGGACGGGGGACATGGGATGGGGGGGCAGAGGGGACAGGAGGGACAGGAGGGGATGGGGGGGCAGAGGGGACAGCAGGGGACAGGAGGGGACAGGGGGAGACAGGGACATGGGATGGGGGTGGCAGAGGGGACAGGAGGGGACAGGGGCACATGGGATGGGGACAGGAGGGGACAGGAGGGGACGGGGGACATGGGATGGGGGGCAGAAGGGACAGGAGGGGACAGGGAGTGGCAGAGGGGACAGGAGGGGACAGGAGGGGACAGGGACATGGGACAGGGCGGCAGGGGTGTGGCAGAGGGGACACTGGGACACTGGGAGGGGACAGTGGGACACCAGGAGGGGATGGGGAGACTGGGACAGACTGGGGACACTGGGAGGGGACACTGGGACGGGACTGGGGAGACTGGGAGGGGACAGGGGGGTGACAGGGGGGTGACAGAGGGGACAGGGGGTGGCAGAGGGGATGATTGGGACAGTGGGGATGAGGTGACAAAGGGGACAAAGCGCCACGGGGGTCCCCAAGGTGGCACCTGGGGACCCTGAAGGTGACAAAGGGACCTTCGAGGGACCCCCCGAGGAGGGGACAAAGGACATTGGGGACCCCCAGGTGGCACCGGGAGCCCCTGACGGTGACTTTAGGGGACTTTGGGAGGGGACACCACGACGAGGCCGATGCCACCAAGCGTGTCCTCGTCCCCAGGTGTCCCCGGAGCTCTTTGAACCCCTGGTGACCGTGGTGGCCACTTTGGGTGTCCTGGGAGCCACCTCAGGTGACATCGTGGTGGCCGGGTCACAGCGCTCGCTACGAGCCGGGCTGGTGGCCCTCGTTGCCACCATCAAGCGGGCCATGAGCCACCCTCACGGCGAGGCCACCACCCTCCGCCGCGCCTTGGCCACCGCGGGGGACGCTTGGGCCACCGTGGCCACCGTCACCCGCAAGTGGCGCGAGGCGGTGGCCGTGGTGGCCACCGCTTGGGCCACCGTGGAAGGCGACGCGGTGGCCCTGAGGGAAGCCTGTGGGCTTGTGGCCACCACGGTGGCCACCACGGGGGTCACCATGGGCCACTTGCTAGCGGCGGTGGACCAGGAAGGCAGAGCAAAGCAGGAGCTGCTGGTGGCCACCCGGGAGCTGCCGTTGGCCGCTGAGTTGGCTTCGGGGACCTCCGAGGTGGCAACTCACAGGGCACGAGTGGTTCAGGCCAGCGAAGGGCTGCAGGCGGCCACCGAGGCCACCGAGAAGACGGCGGTGGCCATGGTGGAGACGGCAGAGGTCAAGGAGAGGGGACAGCGAGCGGCGATGGCCCAAGGAGCCCTGGGACGCTTGGTGGCAGCTTGCCACGGGGCCACCAGCTTCTACCGTCACCTGCAGCACCTTCTCGAGGACATCGAGGCCACCGTGGCTACCGTGCGTGGTAGCCCTGAAGCTCCTGAGGTGGCCCAAGAAGGTCTTGGGGTCCCCAAGGACCTGATGGCCGCGGTGGCAACGGCCGAGACGCTGTGGAACACCAGCGCTCTCCTGGCCAAGGGTCACCTCCTGGAGCCACTGAGGATGACCCGGGGGCTGCTGGTCACTCTCGGTGTCCCCAATGCCACCGTGGCCACCACCGTAGCCCAACGCTGCCACGATGCCACCGCCGCCATCCCAGGGCTGCTGGCACGGGGGCAGCAGTAAGGGGGTGGTGGCTTCGTTGGGGACCAATGGCTTTGTTGGGGACCAAAAGCTTTGTTGGGGACCAATGGCTTTGTTGGGGACCAAGAGCTTCGCTGGGGACCAAGAGCTTCATTGGGGACCGGTGGCTTCGCTGGGGACCAATGGCTATGTTGGGGACCAAGAGCTTCTTTGGGGACCAAGAGCTTTGTTGGGGACCAAAAGCTTTGTTGGGGTCCAAGAGCTTCATTGGGGACCAAGAGCTTTGTTGGGGACCAAGAGCTGCGTTGGGGACCAAGAGCTTCGCTGGGGACCAAGAGCTTCATTGGGGACCGGTGGCTTCGCTGGGGACCAATGGCTTTGTTGGGGACCAAGAGCTTCGCTGGGGACCAAAAGCTTTGGTGGGGTCCAAGAGCTTCATTGGGGACCAAGAGCTTTGTTGGGGACCAAGAGCTGCGTTGGGGACCAAGAGCTTCATTGGGGACCAAGAGCTTCATTGGGGACCAAAAGCTTTGGTGGGGTCCAAGAGCTTCATTGGGGACCAAGAGCGTTGTTGGGGACCGGTGGCATTGCTGGGAACTGGTGGCTTTGCTGGGGACCAAGAGCTTCGCTGGGGACCGGTGGCATTGCTGTGGACCAAGAGCTTTGTTGGGGACCAAGAGCTGCGTTGGGGACCAAGAGCTTCATTAGGGACCAAGAGCTTTGTTGGGGACCGGTGGCTTTGCTGGGGACCAAGAGCTTTGTTGGGGACCAATGGCATCGCTGGGGACCAATGGCTTTGTTGGGGACCAAGAGCTTCATTGGGGACCAAGAGCTTTGTTGGGGACCAAGAGCTTTGTTGGGGACCGGTGGCATTGCTGGGGACCAATGGCTTTGTTGGGGACCAATGGCTTTGCTGGGGACCAAGAGCTTCATTGGGGACCAAAAGCTTCGCTGGGGACCAATGGCTTTGTTGGGGACCAAAAGCTTTGTTGGGGACCAAAAGCTTTGTTGGGGACCAAGAGCTGCGTTGGGGACCAAAAGCTTTGTTGGGGACCAATGGCTTTGTTGGGGACCAAAAGCTTTGTTGGGGACCAAGAGCTTCACTGGGGACCAAAAGCTTTGGTGGGGTCCAAAAGCTTCATTGGGGACCAAGAGCTGCGTTGGGGAGCGGTGGCATCGCTGGGGACCAATGGCTTTGTTGGGGACCAAGAGCTTCGCTGGGGACCGGTGGCTTTGTTGGGGACCAAGAGCTTTGTTGGGGACCGGTGGCTTTGTTGGGGACCAAGAGCTTCGCTGGGGACCGGTGGCTTCGTTGGGGACCAAGAGCTTTGTTGGGGACCAAGAGCTTCGCTGGGGACCAAGAGCTTTGTTGGGGAACGGTGGCATCGCTGGGGACCAATGGCTTTGTTGGGGACCAAGAAGTTCATTGGGGACCAAAATCTTCACTGGGGACCAAGAGCTTCGCTGGGGACCGGTGGCATTAAGACATCACCGCTCAAGTCCTTCTCGTGTCACTTTGTCCCCACCTCGTGTCTCCTCCGTCTCCACGTCCCCTCCCGCGTCTCCGCCGTGTCACCTCCCGCGTGTCCCCTCTGTGTGGCTTCCACGTCCCCTTGGAAGTGTCCCCGTGGTCTCCTCCACCACCCTACACGAGGTCCCCGTGGTGACACGCGGAGTGTCCCCAAGGCCACCACCGCCCTGGGCTCCTGGGCTCCCCGAGGCCATCTCAGTGGCTCAAGAGGTCTCCTGGTGTCCCCAAGGCCACCGTGAACCTTCATGAGGTCCTGGGGTCCCCAAGGCCACCGCAGTGGCCCAAGAGGCTCCTGGTGGCCACCACGGCCAACCTGTATCATCTCCTGGTGTCCCCATCCCCTCCCACGTGTCCCCATGGCCCCTCCTTGTCCCCAAATGTCACCATGAACCCCCTGAAAAGGACAATTTGGGGTCCTTCTGCCCCTAAAAGAGTGAAATTTGGGGTCCCCACCTCTCTAAAAAGAAGGAATTTTGGGGTCTCCCTCAAAAAAAACCCCTAAATTTGGGGTCCCTCAACCTAAATTTGGGTATCCCCTCCAAAAAAAACCCCAAATTTAGGTTTCCTGCTCAAAATATCCGAAAAATTGAGTCCTCACCTCAAAAAAATCCTCAAAATTTGGGTTCCTCACTAAAAAAATCCCCAAATTTAGGGTTTTCCCTTAAAAAAAAGCTTCAAAATTCAGCTTTTCCCCTATAAAACTCCCAAATTTAGGTGACCCCCTCCAAAAAAATCAGGGGTTCCCCCTCAAAAGACCTCAAAATTCACATTTTTCCCCTCCAAAATCTCCAAATTCAAGTTTGCCCCTCAAAAACCCCCCAAAATTTAAGTTTTCCCCTCAAAAAAAACCCCCAAATCTCATTTTTCCCCCTCAAAATTTAGGTTTTCCCTCAAAAATCTCCCGAAGTTTCCTTTTCTGCCCCTCAAGAAAACCCTCAACATTTAAGTTTCCCCCTCTGAAGCCCTCAAACCCCCAAAAATTGGGTTCCACCACAAAAAAACCCACAAAATTCAGTTTTCCCCTCAAAAAAACCCCTAAATATGGGTTTCGCACCTAAAATCCCCTCAAACCCTTTTTCCCGCCCTTTTTTTCCCGCCCAAACCCCCTCAACCCCTTTTTTCCCGCCAAAACCCCCTCAACCCCTTTTTCCCCGCCCTTTTTTTCCCGCCCAAACCCCCTCGACCCCTTTTTCCCCCCTAAAACCCCCTCAAACCCTTTTTTCCCGCCCTTTTATTCGCGCCCAAACCCCCTCAAACCCTTTCTTCCCGCCCAAACCCCCTCAACCCCTTTTTTCCCGCCATTTTTTTCCCCGCCCAAACCCCCTCAACCCCTTTTTTCCCACCAAAACCCCCTCAACCCCTTTTTTTCCCGCCCAAACCCCCTCAACCCCTTTTTCCTGCCCTTTTTTTCCCGCCAAAACCCCCTCGACCCCTTTTTCCCCCCTAAAACCCCCTCAAACCCTTCTTTCCCGCCCTTTTTTTCCTGCCCAAACCCCCTCAAACCCCTTTTTCCCCCCTAAAACCCCCTCAACCCCTTTTTTCCCGCCCTTTTTTTCCGCCCAAACCACCTCAAACCCTTTTTCCCGCCCTTTTTTTCCCGCCCAAACCCCCTCAAACCCTTTTTTCCCACCCAAACCCCCTCAAACCCTTCTTTCCCGCCCTTTTTTTCCCACCCAAACCCCCTCAAACCCTTCTTTCCCGCCCTTTTTTTCCCGCCCAAACCCCCTCAAACCCTTTTTTCCCACCCAAACCCCCTCAAACCCTTCTTTCCCGCCCTTTTTTTCCCGCCCAAACCCCCTCAAACCCTTTTTTCCCACCCAAACCCCCTCAAACCCTTCTTTCCCGCCCTTTTTTTTCCCACCCAAACCCCCTCAAACCCTTTTTTTCCCCCCAAAATCCCCTCAACCCCTTTTTCCCGCCCTTTTTTTCCCCCCAAAACCCCCTCAAACCCTATTTTCCCGCCCTTTTTTTCCCGCCCAAACCCCCTCAAACCCTTTTTTCCCGCCCAAACCCCCTCAACCCCTTTTTCCCACCAAAACCCCCTCAAACCCTTTTTTCCCGCCCTTTTTTTCCCGCCCAAACCCTCTCAAACCCATTTTTCCCCCCAAAATCCCCTCAACCCCTTTTTCCCGCCCTTTTTTTCCCGCCCAAACCCCCTCAATCCCTTTTTCCCGCCCTTTTTTTCCCACCCAAACCCCCTCAACCCCTTTTCTCCCGCCCAAACCCTCAACCCCTTTTTCCCGCCCTTTTTTTCCCGCCCAAACCCCCTCAACACCTTTTCTCCCGCCCAAACCCCCTCAAACCCTTTTTCCCGCCCTTTTTTCCCCGCCCAAACCCCCTCAACCCCTTTTTTCCCCCCAAAACCCCCTCAACCCCTTTTTTCCCGCCCTTTTTTTCCCACCCAAACCCCCTCAAACCCTTTTTTCCCGCCCAAACCCCCTCAAACCCTTTTTTCCCACCCAAACCCCCTCAAACCCTTTTTTCCCGCCCTTTTTTTCCCACCCAAACCCCCTCAAACCCTTTTTTCCCACCCTTTTTTCCCCCCAAAACCCCCTCAAACCCTTTTTTCCCGCCAAAACCCCCTCAAACCCTTCTTTCCCGCCCTTTTTTTCCCGCCCAAACCCTCTCAAACCCTTTTTTCCCGCCCAAACCCCCTCAAACCCCTTTTTCCCGCCCTTTTTTTCCCGCCCAAACCCCCTCAAACCCTTTTTCCCGCCCAAACCCCCTCAAACCCTTTTTCCCGCCCTTTTTTTCCCACCCAAACCCCCTCAAACCCTTCTTTCCCGCCCAAACCCCCTCAAACCCTTTTTTCCCGCCCTTTTTTTCCCGCCCAAACCCCCTCAAACCCTTTTTTCCCCCCAAAACCCCCTCAAACCCTTTTTTCCCGCCCTTTTTTTCCCGCCAAAACCCCCTCAAACCCTTTTTTCCCGCCCTTTTTTCCCCCCCAAACCCCCTCAAACCCTTTTTTCCCGCCAAAACCCCCTCAAACCCTTCTTTCCCGCCCTTTTTTTCCCGCCCAACCCCCCTCAAACTCTTTTTCCCGCCCTTTTTTTCCCGCCCAACCCCCCTCAAACCCTTTTTTCCCGCCAAAACCCCCTCAAACCCTTTTTCCCGCCCTTTTTTTCCCGCCCAAACCCCCTCAACCCCTTTTTCCCGCCCTTTTTTTCCCGCCCAAACCCCCTCAAACCCTTTTTCCCGCCCTTTTTTTCCCGCCAAAACTCCCTCAAACCCTTTTTCCCACCAAAACCCCCTCAAATCCTTTTTTCCCGCCCTTTTTTTCCCGCCCAAACCCCCTCAAACCCTTTTTTCCCGCCCTTTTTTTTCCCGCCCAAACCCCCTCAATCCCTTTTTCCCGCCCTTTTTTCCCGCCCAAACCCCCTCAAACCCATTTTCCCGCCCTTTTTTTCCCGCCCAAACCCCCTCAAACCCTTTTTTCCCGCCCTTTTTTTCCCGCCCAAACCCCCTCAACTCCTTTTTCCCGCCCTTTTTTTCCCGCCCAAACCCCCTCAGAGCCATTTTCCCCCCCCAAACCCACTGAGCCTCTTCCCTTCCAGTGCTTTAATGGCCGCCGGGGGGGGTGTGGGGGGTGGTGGTTTTGGGGGTGCCTCAACTCGGGGTTCCGAGCAGGAATGGCGGCAGTTGGAGGCGGTGCCGCAGAAGCCCCGTCAGCAGCAGCTCGGCCGAAGCGATGGGGACGCGGGCGGCCATGGCGGGAGCCCAACGCCCCGAATCCTGCGGGCACGACAGCACCAGGCGCCGCGCCTGCAGAAAACAAAGGCGAACCCCAAAAAAAACCACTTAATTCCCCCTCAAAAAAACAAAAAACCCCCAAATTTACATTTCCCCCCTCAGAAAATCCACAAAATTTACAGTTTTCCCCTCAAAATTCAGGTTTTTCCTCAAAAAAAAACCCCTAAATTGAGGTTTTCCCTTCAAAAAAGCCTCAAAATTGAGGTTTTATCCCCTCAAAAGCCTCAAAATTGAGGTTTCCCCCTCAAAAAAAGCCCAAATTTGGGGTCTTCCCCTGTTTAAAAAATGCTGAAAGTGAAGTTTTGCCCTCAAAACACCCAAAATTTAGGGTTCTCCACCAAAAAAACCCCAAATTTGGGCTTTCGCCCTAAAAAAGAAATCAAAATTCAGGTTCCCCACAAAAAAACCCAAATTTGGGGTCTTCCCCACCAAAAAAAACCCCAAATTTAGGTTTCTTTCATCAAAAAACCTCCAAATTTTAGGTTCTGTCCCTCAAAAAAACCCCCAAATTTAGGTTTTTCCTCAAAAAAGCCTCAAAATTGAGGTTCTCAAAAAAAAAGCCCCAAATTTGGGGTCTTCCCCTTAAAAAAAACGTGAAAATTCAGGTTTTTCCCCTCCAAATCTCCCAAATTCTCATTTTTTCCCCTCAAAATTTCAGTTTTCCCCTCAAAATCTCCCAAATTCTCATTTTTCCCCCTCAAAATTTCGGTTTTTCCCCTCAAAATCTCCCAAATTCTCATTTTTCCCCTCAAAATTCAGGTTTTTCCCCTCAAAATCTCCCAAATTCCCATTTTTTTCCCTCAAAATTCAGGGTTTTCCCCTCAAAATCTCCCAAATTCTCATTTTTCCCCTCAAAATTCAGGGTTTTCCCCTCAAAATCTCCCAAATTCTCATTTTTTCCCCTCAAAATTCAGGTTTTATCCCCTCAAAATCTCCCAAATTATCATTTTTTCCCCTCAAAATTCAGGTTTTTCCCCTCAAAATCTCCCAAATTCTCATTTTTTCCCCTCAAAATTTCAGTTTTCCCCTCAAAACCTCCCAAATTCTCATTTTTCCCCTCAAAATTCAGGTTTTTCCCCTCCAAATCTCCCAAATTCTCATTTTTTCCCCTCAAAATTCAGGTTTTTGCCCTCAAAATCTCCCAAATTCTCATTTTTTCCCCTCAAAATTCAGGTTTTTGCCCTCAAAATCTCCCAAATTCTCATTTTTTCCCCTCAAAATCTCCCAAATTCTCATTTTTTCCCCTCAAAATTCAGGTTTTTCCCCTCAAAATCTCCCAAATTCTCATTTTTCCCCTCAAAATTTCCCAAATTCTCATTTTTCCCCTCCAAATCTCCCAAATTCTCATTTTTTCCCCTCAAAATTCAGGTTTTTCCCCTCAAAATCTCCCAAATTCTCATTTTTTCCCCTCAAAATTCAGGTTTTTCCCCTCAAAATCTCCCAAATTCTCATTTTTCCCCTCAAAATTCAGGTTTTCCCCTCAAAATCTCCCAAATTCTCATTTTTTCCCCTCAAAATTCAGGTTTTTCCCCTCCAAATCTCCCAAATTCTCATTTTTCCCCTCAAAATTTCAGGTTTTTCCCCTCAAAATCTCCCAAATTCTCATTTTTCCCCTCAAAATTCAGGGTTTTCCCCTCAAAATCTCCCAAATTCTCATTTTTCCCCTCAAAATTCAGGTTTTTCCCCTCCAAATCTCCCAAATTCTCATTTTTTCCCCTCAAAATTTCGGTTTTCCCCTCAAAATCTCCCAAATTCTCTTTTTTTCCCCACAAAATTTCAGTTTTCCCCTCAAAATCTCCCAAATTCTCATTTTTCCCTCAAAATTCACGTTCTCCTGGTGGCCCCACGTCCCCCCTGGTGACCTCAGGACCCTCATCTTCTCCTGGTTGTCCCCATGGCCTCCTGGTGGCCCCACGTCCCCTCTGGTGCCCTCAGGACCCTCATCTTCTCCTGGTTGTCCCCACGTCCTCCTGGTGGCCCCACGTCCCTTCTGGTGACCTCAGGACCCTCATCTTCTCCTGGTTGTCCCCATGGCCTCCTGGTTGTCCCCACGTCCCTTCTGGTGACCTCAGGACCCTCATCTTCTCCTGGTTGTCCCCATGGCCTCCTGGTGGCCCCACGTCCCCTCTGGTGACCTCAGGACCCTCATCTTCTCCTGGTTGTCCCCATGTCCTCCTGGTGGCCCCACGTCCCTTCTGGTGACCTCAGGACCCTCATGTCGTCCTGGTTGTCCCCATGTCCTCCTGGTTGTCCCCACGTCCTCCTGGTGGCCCCACGTTCTCCTGGTGGCCCCACGTCCCTTCTGGTGACCTCAGGACCCTCATCCTCTCCTGGTGGCCCCTCTGGTGCCCTCAGGACCCTCACGTCCTCCTGGTTGTCCCCTCACCCGGTAGGTGTCGGGCATGGTGGCCAAGAAGGTTCCTCCACCGCAGGTGATGATGTCCTTCATCTGCTCCGGGTCGGGGCGGACGTTGGGGGTGACGTGGACCTCATAACCCTGAGGACATCAAAGGGGACATCGTGGAGGAGGGGATGAGGTCCAAAAGGGTCCACTCTGAGAGCCACCGCGAAGGGGTGGGGACACCTGGAGATGGTGGGGATGGTCGGGAAGGGTTGGGGACCCTCAGGAAGGGTTGGAGATGGTTGAGGACCACCAGGAAGGGTTGGAGATGGTTGAGGCCCCTCAGGAAGGGTTGGAGATGGTTGGGGACCCTCAGGAAGGGTTGGAGATGGTTGAGGACCATCAGGAAGGGTTGGAGATGGTTGAGGAGCACTGAGGAAGGGTTGGAGATGGTTGAGGACCATCAGGAAGGGTTGGAGATGGTTGAGGAGCACTGAGGAAGGGTTGGAGATGGTTGAGGACCCTCAGGAAGGGTTGGAGATGGTTGAGGCCCCTCAGGAAGGGTTGGAGATGGTTGAGGAGCACTGAGGACCCTCAGGAAGGGTTGGAGATGGTTGAGGACCCTCAGGAAGGGTTGGAGATGGTTGAAGACCCTCAGGAAGGGTTGGAGATGGTTGAGGAGCATCAGGAAGGGTTGGAGATGGTTGAGGAGCATCAGGAAGGGTTGGAGATGGTTGAGGACCCTCAGGAAGGGTTGGAGATGGTTGAGGAGCACTGAGGACCCTCAGGAAGGGTTGGAGATGGTTGAGGAGCACTGAGGACCATCAGGAAGGGTTGGAGATGGTTGAGGAGCACTGAGGACCCTCAGGAAGGGTTGGAGATGGTTGAGGACCCTCAGGAAGGGTTGGAGATGGTTGAGGAGCACTGAGGAAGGGTTGGAGATGGTTGAGGACCCTCAGGAAGGGTTGGAGATGGTTGAGGACCCTCAGGAAGGGTTGGAGATGGTTGAGGAGCACCAGGAGGGCTTTAGGAGCTTTGGGGACACGCGGGTGACCTCGGGGGACGTCACCTGGAGCAGAGGGTGACGTCGGGAGCGCCGTAGGACCTCGGCCAAAGTGAGGCCCATCTTCTCCTCCTGCTCCGCGTCCTTCACCACGAAAGGACCGGCGGCGAGGACGCGGCCACCGCTGGCGCTCTGGGGACAAAAAGGGGACACGTGGTGGCCCTCCCAAAGCCACGGACCCCCATCCCGTGTCCCCAAGGAGCTCCTGTCCCCACGGTGTCCCCATGGTGTCCCCAAGGAGCTCCTGTCCCCACGGTGTCCCCATGGTGTCCCCATGGTGTCCCCAAAAAGCTCTGTCCCCACGGTGTCCCCATGGTGTCCCCATGGTGTCCCCAAAGAGCTCCTGTCCCCACGGTGTCCCCATGGTGTCCCCAAAGAGCTCTGTCCCCACGGTGTCCCCATGGTGTCCCCAAAGAGCTCTGTCCCCATGGTGTCCCCATGGTGTCCCCAAGGAGCTCCTGTCCCCATGGTGTCCCCATGGTGTCCCCAACGAGCTCCTGTCCCCACGGTGTCCCCAATGAGCTTCTGTCCCCACGGTGTCCCCATGGTGTCCCCAAAGAGCTCCTGTCCCCATGGTGTCCCCATGGTGTCCCCAAAGAGCTCCTGTCCCCACGGTGTCCCCACGGTGTCCCCAAAGACCTCCTGTCCCCATGGTGTCCCCATGGTGTCCCCATGGTGTCCCCAAAGAGCTTCTGTCCCCCATGGACCCCATCCCATGTCCCCAAAGACCTCCTGTCCCCATGGTGTCCCCAAAGAGCTCCTGTCCCCAACGTCCCCATGGTGTCCCCAAAGAGCTCCTGACCCCATGGTGTCCCCAAAGAGCTCCTGTCCCCAACGTCCCCATGGTGTCCCCAAAGAGCTTCTGTCCCCCACGGACCCCATCCCGTGTCCCCAAGGACCTCCTGTCCCCACGGTGTCCCCATGGTGTCCCCATGGTGTCCTCAGGGTGTCCCCATGGTGTCCCCAAAGAGCTCCTGTCCCCATGGTGTCCCCATGGTGTCCCCAATGTCCCCATGGTGTCCCCAAAGAGCTCCTGTCCCCATGGTGTCCCCATGGTGTCCCCAAAGACCTCCTGTCCCCATGGTGTCCCCATGGTGTCCCCAACGTCCCCATGGTGTCCCCAAAGACCTCCTATCCCCAATGTCCCCATGGTGTCCCCAAAGACCTCCTGTCCCCCATGGTGTCCCCAAAGAGCTTCTGTCCCCCATGGACCCCATCCCGTGTCCCCAAAGACCTCCTGTCCCCCATGGTGTCCCCAAGGAGCTCCTGACCCCACGGTGTCCCCATGGTGTCCCCATGGTGTCCCCAAAGACCTCCTGACCCCATGGTGTCCCCAAAGAGCTTCTGTCCCCCACGGACCCCATCCCGTGTCCCCAAGGACCTCCTGTCCCCATGGTGTCCCCAACGTCCCCATGGTGTCCCCAAAGACCTCCTGTCCCCATGGTGTCCCCAATGTCCCCACGGTGTCCCCAAAGAGCTCCTGTCCCCACGGTGTCCCCATGGTGTCCCCAAAGACCTCCTGTCCCCATGGTGTCCCCAAAGAGCTTCTGTCCCCCATGGACCCCATCCCGTGTCCCCCAAGGACCTCCTGTCCCCACGGTGTCCCCATGGTGTCCCCAAAGAGCTCCTGTCCCCATGGTGTCCCCATGGTGTCCCCAAAGACCTCCTGTCCCCATGGTGTCCCCATGGTGTCCCCCAAGACCTCCTGTCCCCATGGTGTCCCCATGGTGTCCCCCAAGACCTTCTGTCCCCATGGTGTCCCCATGGTGTCCCCAAAGACCTCCTGACCCCATGGTGTCCCCAAGGAGCTCCTGTCCCCATGGTGTCCCCATGGTGTCCCCATGGTGTCCCCAAAGAGCTCTGTCCCCAACGTCCCCATGGTGTCCCCATGGTGTCCCCAAAGAGCTCTGTCCCCAACGTCCCCATGGTGTCCCCAAAGACCTCCTGACCCCATGGTGTCCCCAAAGAGCTCTGTCCCCAACGTCCCCATGGTGTCCCCAAAGACCTCCCGTCCCCATGGTGTCCCCATGGTGTCCCCAACGTCCCCATGGTGTCCCCAAAGACCTCCTGTCCGCATGGTGTCCCCATGGTGTCCCCCAAGACCTCCCGTCCCCATGGTGTCCCCATGGTGTCCCCAACGTCCCCATGGTGTCCCCAAAGACCTCCTGACCCCATGGTGTCCCCATGGTGTCCCCAAAGACCTCCTGTCCCCCATGGTGTCCCCAAAGAGCTTCTGTCCCCCATGGACCCCATCCCATGTCCCCCAAGGACCTCCTGTCCCCCCCGGTGTCCCCAACGTCCCCACCCCGTGTCCCCTTGGGACCTTGTGGAGCCACTCGGGGGTGACGATGGGGACGCCGCGGGCCACCGCGCAGAGGAACTTGACGGTGCGTCGGAGGCGGTCGGTCACCAGGTGGGTGCAGTCATGGACCGAGGTGGCCACCGACCCCCCCAAGGACTCGAGGGACGTCACCATGGCTGCCGAGGCCACCACCCCCGTGAAGAGCACCTGCGGGGACATCACGGGGACGTCGTGGGGAGATGGGGACACCATGGGGAGACCATGGGGAGATGGGGACACCACGAGGACACCACGGGGAGGTGGGGACACCATAGGGAGGTGGGGACACCATAGGGAGGTGGGGACACCACGAGGAGATGGGGACACCACGAGGATATGGGGACACCACGAGGAGATGGGGACACCATGGGGAGATGGGGACACCACAAGGAGATGGGGACACCATGGGGACATCATGGGGAGGTGGGGACACCATGGGGACACCATAGGGACACTGTGAGGGGATGGGGACACCATGGGGAGATGGGGACACCGTGGGGAGGTGGGGACACCGTGGGGACACCATAGGGACACTGTGGGAGATGGGGACACCATGGGGACACCATGGGGAGATGGGGACACCGTGGGGAGATGGGGACACCATAGGGAGATGGGGACACCACGAGGACATCATAGGGAGGTGGGGACACCATGGGGACACCGTGGGGAGATGGGGACACCGTGGGGACACCATAGGGTCACGTTGAGGACACCGTGGGGACACTATGGGGCCACCCCGGATCCCCCCTCGGCCCTTACCTTGGGGGGGGCGGATCCTGTGCCCCAGCGAGGGCGGAGCCGGGGCTGCTCCTGGGGCCCCGCCCCCTCCGACCCGGCTCCGCCCACTGGGTCAGAGGGGCGGGGCTCCTCTTGGCTCCGCCCCCTCGCAGCCGGCAGCTCGTGGGCTAGTGGGCGTGGCTTCCTCTGGCTCCGCCCCCTCGTGATTGGCTGCTCCTGACCCTTTGTGAGCAGCGGCTCCTGTGCGGGGGGGCGTGGCTCCGCTTGGCTCCTCCCCCTTTTGATCGGCGGCTCCTCCTTGGCTTGGGGGCGTGGCTCCTCTTGGCCCCGCCCCCTCTTGGCCGGCGGCTCCTGGCCCCGCCCCTTCATGACCGGCAGCTCCCGCGCTTGTGGGCGTGTCTCCCCTTGGCTCCGCCTCCTCGTGATTGGTGGCTCCTCCGGGAGGGGGCGTGGCTCGTCCTGGCCCCGCCCCCCGGCGAGCGGCCGCGCGCGGAGGCGAGGGCTGCGCCGCGTGGGGGCGGGATCAGAAGAGGCCACGCCCCCTCGGGGTCTGGCCACGCCCCCTCGGGTCCCGGCCAGGCGAGAGCTGCGGCGAAGAGTCTGTGGGGACATCGTGGGGACATCGTGGGGACAACGTGGGGACATCGTGGGGACAGCATGGGGACAGCATGGGGACACCATAGGGAGCATTGGGGACACCATGGGGACACCATGGGGAGCATTGGGGACACCATGGGGACATGGGGACATCACGGGGAGCATTGGGGACACCAGGGGGACACCAGGGGGACATCACGAGGACATCGTAGAGAGCATTGGGGACACCATGGGGACACCATGGGGAGCATCGGGGACACCAGGGGGACACCAGAAGGACATGGGGACACCATGGGGAGCATTGGGGACATGGGGACACCATGGGGACATCACGGGGCCACCACTCACCGCCCCACCAGGAGCTGCTGCTGTCACCGCTCCGTCCTGCGCCGACGTCACCGTCACCTCCAAAGGGGTCCGAGATGGCTCCGGGTGGGTCGGAGCCTTCTTCTCCTTCTCCTCCTTCTTCTCCTTCTTCTCCTCCTCCTCCTCCTTCTTCTCCTCCTTCTCCTCCTTCTCCTTCTCCTCCTCCTTCTTCTCCTTCTCCTCCTTCTCCTCCTTCTTCTCCTCCTCTTCCTCCTCGTTGGTGATGAAGAGCTGAGTTGGTGCCTCCGGATCCCATTCCATGGTGGTGGGAGGTCCTCGTCGAGGAGAACGTGAGATCTTGGTCTCCGTGGGCTTCCGGAGGACCTCCGGATGGTTCCACTCTTCCTCCTCCTTCTCCTTCTTCTCCTCTTCTTCCTCCTTCTTCTTCTCCTCCTCCTCCTCTTCCTCCTCTTCAGTGATGAAGAGCTGAGTTGGTGCCTCCGGATCCCATTCCATGGTGGTGGGAGATCCTCGTTGAAGATCCAGGTGGCCACGTGAGATCTTCGTCTCCGTGGGCTTCCAGAGGACCTCCGGGTGGTCCTTCTCTTCCTCCTCCTTCTCCTCCTCTTCCTCCTCGTTGGTGATGAAGAGCTGAGTTGGTGCCTCCGGATCCCATTCCATGGTGGTGGGAGGTCCTCGTCGAGGAGAACGTGAGATCTTGGTCTCCATGGGCTTCCGGAGGACCTCCGGATGGTCCTTCTCTTCCTCCTTCTCCTCCTCCTCCTCCTCTTCCTCCTCGTTGGTGATGAAGAGCTGAGTCGGTGCCTCCGGATCCCATTCCAGAGCTGGAGGAGATCCACTTTGGGCCTCCACATCTGGATCCGAAGGCCCCGGGGGTCCTTTTGGCGGCGCCACAGCTGGATTTGGAGGCACCACATCCGCAACGGAGGGCTCAACATCTGGATTCGAGGGCTCCACGGGTGGAATAGGGCCCCCAACATCTGGATTTGGGGCCTCCACAGGTGGGATCAGCGGCTTTGGATCCACATCTGGATTCGGGGCCTCCACAGGTGGAATAGGGCCCCCAACATCTGGATTTGGGGCCTCCACAGGTGGGATCGGCAGCTCTGGACCCACATTCGGTGGTTCCACATCTGGATTTGGGGCCTCCACGGATGGAATAGGGCCCCCAACATCTGGATTTGGGGCCTCCACGGATGGAATAGAGCCCCCAACATCTGGATTCGGGGCCTCCACAGGTGGGATCGGCGGCTTTGGATCCACATCTGGATTCGGGGGCTCCACGGGTGGCATAGGGCCCCCAACATCTGGATTTGGGGCCTCCACAGGTGGGATCGGCGGCTCCGGATCCACATTCAATGGTTCCACATCTGGATTTGGGGCCTCCACTGGTGGCATAGGGCCCCCAACATCTGGATTTGGGGCCTCCACAGGTGCAATAGGGTCCCCAACATCTGGATTTGGGGCCTCCACAGGTGGAAAAGGGCCCCCAACATCTGGATTTGGGGCCTCCACAGGTGGAAGAGGGTCCCCAACATCTGGATTTGGGGCCTCCACAGGTGGAATCGGAGTCTCTGGATCCACATTCAATGGTTCCACATCTGGATTTGGGGCCTCCACAGGTGGCATAGGGCCCCCAACATCTGGATTTGGGGCCTCCAAAGGTGGAAAAGGGCCCCCAACATCTGGATTTGGGGCCTCCACAGGTGGAAAAGGGTCCCCAACATCTGGATTTGGGGCCTCCACAGGGGGGATCGGCGTCTCTGGATCCACATCTGGATTCGGGGGCTCCACGGGTGGAATAGGGCCCCCAACATCTGGATTTGGGGCCTCCACAGGTGGAATAGGGTCCCCAACATCTGGATTTGGGGCCTCCACAGGTGGAAAAGGGTCCCCAACATCTGGATTTGGGGCCTCCACAGGTGGAAAAGGGCCCCCAACATCTGGACGGGGCCGCCAGCGCGGCCGGATTCGCCTCCGAACATCTGGCGTGGGGGCCACCTCCTCCTCCAGATCGGTGTCGCTGCCGCTGGCGGGAGGGGAAACATCTGGAGGGGGCAGGAGGGGCACATCTGGGCCGCGGCCCCGCCCGGCCCCGCCAGCTGCGAGGGCTCCGCTCTCCTCCACATCTGTATCGCTGTCAGAGCCGCCAACATCTGGGCTGGGGGTCTCCATCACCACCGTTGGGGCCCTCCAGATGTTTCGAGGTGTCCGGGGGCGCCCGGCGGCGACAACATCTGGATTCGCCCCTTCCTCCTCCTCCTCCACATCTGTATCGCTGCCCACCTCCAGCGCACCGGGACGGCCTTCAACAGCTGGATGGGCATTCCGCGCCGACACAGCTGGATGGGCGGAGACCGACGGGGCGGCCCCGAGGCGCCCCACATCTGGATTCACCCCCTCCTCCTCCACATCTGTATCGCTGTCCACCACCAGCGTCCAACCGCCCCCCCATGGGCCCTCCAGATGTGGTGCCGCCAGGCGGGGCTCCGCCCCCCCAACATCTGGATGGGGAGCGACCTCCTCCACATCTGGATCGCTGTCCCACACTTTCCAGCGCCTCTTTTGGGGCTCCCCAACATCTGGATCGGTGGAGGGCAACGCAGGGGCCCTCCGGCGCCGCTCAACATCTGGAAGGAGCTCCGCCTCCACATCTGTATCACTGTCTGACACTTTCCAGCGCCTCTTTTGGGGCTCCTCAACATCTGGATTGGCGGAGGGCAACGCAGGGGCCCTTCGGCGCCGCTCAACATCTGGAAGGAGCTCCGCCTCCACATCTGTATCACTGTCTGACACTTTCCAGCGCCCCTTTTGGGGCTCCTCAACATCTGGATTGGCAGAGGGTAACGCAGGGGCTCTTCGGTGCCCCCCAACATCTGGAAGGAGCTCTTCCTCCACATCTGTATCACTGTCCGACATTTTCCAGCGCCTCTTTTGGGGCTCCTCAACATCTGGATCGGCAGAGGGCAACGCAGGGGCCCTTCGGCACCGCTCAACATCTGGAAGGAGCTCTTCCTCCACATCTGTATCGCTGTCCACCACCGACCCCCGGCAGCCGTTCTGAGCGCCGGCAACATCTGGATGCCAGCGCTTCCCTTCCACATCTGGGCTGGCGCCGCCCGCCAGGGGCACAGCTGGATTCCGGGGCGCCACATCTGGATTCAGGGGGTCAACATCTGGATGCAGGGATTCCACCCGGCGCTTCTTGGGTCCCCCCCGCACATCTGGATGCGGGTGGGGAGGGGCCGCAAGGAGGCACTTCCCGGCGGCGACGGGAACATCTGCGGCAACATCTGGAGGACGAGAGCAAAGCGATCCCAAAGTGGAGCGATATCGAAGCGATATCAAAGCGATATCAAACCAGGATCGATATCAGATCGATATCAAATCGATATCAAAGTGATATCAAACCGGAGCGATATCAAAGCGATATCAAAGCGATATCAAAGCGATATCAGATCGATATCAAACCGGAGCGATATAGAAGCGATATCAAAGTGATATCGGATCGATATCAAAGCGATATCGGATTGATATCAAAGTGATATCAAACCAGGATCGATATCAGATCGATATCAGATCCATATCAAAGTGGAGAGATATAAAATCGATATCAGAGCGATATCAGATTGATATCAAAGCGATATCAAACCGGAGCGATATAGAAGCGATATCAGATCGATATCAAACCGGAGCGATATAGAAGTGATATCAAAGCGATATCAGATTGATATCAAAGCGATATCAAACCGGAGAGATATCAAATCGATATCAGATCAATATCAGATCGATATCAAAGTGGAGAGAGACAAAACTGATATCAAAGCGATATCAGATTGATATCAAAGCGATATCAAACCAGGATCGATATCAGATTGATATCAAACTGGAGAGATATAAAACTGATATCAAAGCGATATCAGATCGATATCAAACCGGAGTGATATCAAAGCGATATCAGATTGATATCAAAGCGATATCAAAGCGGAGAGATATAAAACCGATATCAGATCAATATCAGATCGATATCAAACCAGAGCGATATCAAAGTGATATCGGATTGATATCAAGCAATATCAAACCAGGATCGATATCAGATCAATATCAGATCGATATCAGATCGATATCAAAGCGGAGAGATATAAAACCGATATCAAAGCGATATCAAACCGGAGAGATATAGAATCGATATCAAAGTGATATCAGATGGGAGAGAGATCAGAACGATATCAAATCGATATCAAAGGGGAGTGATAAGAGGGTGATATCAAATTGATATCAAAGGGGGTGATAAGAGGGTCCGTACCTCTCCTTCGGCGCTGCCATCGCTGCATCCTCTGGGGGGGAAACAACAATTGCCCCACAGCGACCCACAACTGCCCCTGAACCCCCAAACTGCCCCATAACTGCCCCTGAACCCCCAAACTGCCCCTGAACCCCCAAACTGCCCCACAACTGCCCCACAACTGCCCCTGAACCCCCCAAACTGCCCCATAACTGCCCCTGAACCCCCAAACTGCCCCACAACTGCCCCTGAACCCCCCAAACTGCCCCTCAGGACCCCAAACTGCCCCCTAAGGACCCCAAACTGCCCCCCAGAGACCCCAAACTGCCCCCTAAGGACCTCAAACTGCCCCCCAGGACCCCAAACTGCCCCCTAAGGACCCCAAACTGCCCCTTAGAACCTACAAACTGCCCCATAAGGACCCCAAATTGCCTTCCAGGACCCCAAACTGCCCCCTAAGGACGTCAAACTGCCCCCCAGAGACCCCAAACTGCCCCCTAAGGACCTCAAACTTCCCCCCAGGACCCCAAACTGCTCCCCAGGACCCCAAAACTGCCCCTTAGAACCTACAAACTGCCCCCTAAGGACCCCAAACTTCCCCCCAGGACCCCAAACTGCCCCCCAAGACCCCAAAACTGCCCCCCAGGACCCCAAATTGTCCCCCATGGACCCCAAACTGCCCCCCATGGACCCCAAACTGCCCCCCAGGACCCCAAAACTGCCCCTTAGAACCTACAAACTGCCCCATAAGGACCCCAAACTGCCCCCTAAGGACCCCCAAACTGCCCCCCAGGACCCCAAACTGCCCCCTAAGGACGTCAAACTGCCCCCCAGGACCCCAAACTGCCCCCTAAGGACCCCAAACTGCCCCCTAAGGACCCCAAACTGCCCCTTAGAATCTACAAACTGCCCCATAAGGACCCCAAACTGCCCCCCAGGACCCCAAACTGCCCCTTAGAACCTACAAACTGCCCCCTAAGGACCTCAAACTGCCCCCCAGGACCCCAAACTGCCCCCTAAGGACCTCAAACTGCCCCCCTGGACCCCAAACTGCCCCCCAGGACCCCCAAACTGCCCCCCAGGACCCCAAACTGCCCCATAGAGATCCCAAACTGCCCTCCAGGACCCCCAAACTGCCCCATAGAGACCCCAAACTGCCCCACAGAGACCCCAAACTGCCCCATAGTGACTCCAAACTGCCCTCCAGGACCCCCAAACTGCCCCATAGAGACCCCAAATTGCCCTCCAGGACCCCAAACTACCCCATAGTGACCTCAAACTGCCCCCTAAGGACCCCAAACTGCCCCCCAGGACCCCAAACTGCCCCTTAGAACCTACAAACTGCCCCCTAAGGACCTCAAACTGCCCCCCAGGACCCCAAACTGCCCCCTAAGGACCCCAAACTGCCCCCCAGAGACCCCAAACTGCCCCCTAAGGACCTCAAACTTCCCCCCAGGACCCCAAACTGCTCCCCAGGACCCCAAAACTGCCCCTTAGAACCTACAAACTGCCCCCTAAGGACCCCAAACTGCCCCCCAGGACCCCAAACTTCCCCCCAGGACCCCAAACTGCCCCCCAAGACCCCAAACTGCCCCCCAGGACCCCAAATTGTCCCCCATGGACCCCAAACTGCCCCCCATGGACCCCAAACTGCCCCCCAGGACCCCAAAACTGCCCCTTAGAACGTACGAACTGCCCCCACGGAGGCCAAACCGCTCCATAGAGACCCCAAAGCGGCTCCCATCCCATAAACACCCCCACAAGTGCCCCCGGGAGCCCTTAATCCCCCCCTCAAACCACCCTCTGCCCCCCAAATGCCCCCCAAAACCCCCCCAAACCGCCTTTCCGCGCCGCTCTCACCCCTCCCGCGCCGCCAGCCCCTAAGCCCCGCCCCTTCCGCGCGCTCATTGGTTGTCCCGCCCTAATCTCCGCCCCCTCACCGCTCCCATTGGTTGCCTAGACAGAAGCCCCGCCCACAAACCCCTCCCATTGGCTGCCGCGCGCGTCCCTTCCCCGCGCGGCGCCTCCAGTCGGATGTGTGTGGGGGGGAGGGAGATGGGGAAGCGGTGGGCGTGGCCTCAAGGGAGGGAGGGCGTGGCTATACGTCAAACGGACCAATAGACGCGCGCTTCCCGCCCGGTGGGCGTGGCCAAAGGGGGGAAGTGGACCAATGGGAGCGCGTCTCGCATTGGTGAGGCCACAAACAGCCCCCGAGAAGGGCCGCGCCCCTATTTTGGGGCCGAACGCACTCGTTTTGGGGCTGAAAAGCTCATTTTGAGGCTGAAAAAGGTCACTTTTCCACAACCCCCCATTTTGAGGCTAAAAAATGAGATCTTGGGGCCAAAAATTGACATTTTGCTGACGAAAGATCGAACTCTGAGGCTGAAAACCTCCATTTTGGGGCTGGAAAACCCTCGACGGGGGAGGAAATCGCATCCCAGTCCTGCAGAAATCCACTTTTGGGGTTCAGAAATTGCATTTTAGGTCTAAAATCCTCAGCATCAATAAATAGAAGTGTGGGAATGGGGGCAAAAATCCCTCCTTTGAGGGCAGAAATCACCATTTCGGGGAACAAAGCGTTTCTTTCCAGGCAAAGCTCTGCAGATTAGGGCTGAAAATCCCACTTGAGGGCAAATCCCTCTGTTTGGGGGCTTAAAAATCTATTTTTAAGGCCGAAAAGCTCATTATGAGGCCCAACGGACCAATGAGAGGGCGCCTCCAGCGGAGTGGGCGGGGCGATAGGCCAAACGGACCAATGGGACTGCGCGTATGGCCGAGTGGGCGGGGCAATAGGCCAAATAGACCAATGGAAGAGCGCGTCTGTCCGAGTGGGCGTGGCTAGAGGCCAAACAGACCAATGGGAGCGCAGCGCGGGGCCGCAGCGAGGGGCGGGGTGCGCGCTTTGCCGTAGGGGGCGTGGCTTCCCGCGCGCGGCGCCCAATGAGAGCGCGTTTCCAGCGGAGCGGGGCGTGGCCAAACGCCCAAACAGACCAATGGGAGCGCGGATGTAGCCGAGTGGGCGGGGCCAAGGCGGGCGCGGGCCAATGGGCGCGCGGCTCGAGCCGTTTATGAGGCGCGGCGGGGCCGCCCGCGCCGCCATTGTTGCCGCGTTTATCCTCGCCCATTAAAGTCTTTTCTTCCCCTCCCTCCGATCGCTCCGGTTTATCCTTCAGCGCTTTTCAAACCCGCTTCTTTTCACGCCGCCATGAGGGAAATCGTCCACATCCAAGCGGGCCAATGCGGCAACCAGATCGGCGCCAAGGTGAAACCTCGTCATTTCACCCCTATTTCCTTCTTTCACCTCATTTTCCCCCTCTTCTCCCCCCCTTTTCCCTTCATTTCACCCCTTTTTCCCCCCCTCTTTTCACCCCATTTTTCCCCTCCCCCGCCCCGTTTTCCCCTCTCCTCCAACCCCTCCCCCTTCCCGCGCAGACAAAGGCGGGCCCCGAATCGGGGCGCTTTTCACCCCAAAATCGCCCTTCTTTTCCCCCGCTGAGGGCTCGAAGCGAAAGGGGAGCCTTTCAACGATGGTGTTTAGGCCATAAACGAAGGTATTTCGGAGCCAAAATGAGGATTTTTGGCCCCAAAAGGAGCGCCCCCCCCCCGCCCTTTCTTCCCACGCGGCGCCAAAATGGCGGCGCCGCCCCAGAATGCGGCACTTTACCCCCAGAATGCGAATTTTAACCCCAAAATACCCCTTTTTAAAGCCCCAAAACAGCGCCTCGACCACAAAATCCTTTTTTTCCTTTTCTTCTCCATTTCCTTTTATAAAGCTTTGCCCCAAAATTGCCTTTTTCAGCCTTAAAATGGATCCTTTTTTCACCCTGCCCAGATTTTTTGCCTGGAATTCCATCTTTTGGTAAAAAATCCCCCTTTTTCCCCCCCAAAAATGGGGTTTATTTTGAAGAAAAACCCCCAAATTCCAAAAATCATTGTGTTTAGCCACCTAAAAATACAATTTTCTGAGGTTTTTTTAACCAAAGTCTCCGTTCTTCCACGTAAATGCAGTTTTCCAGTCAACCAGGAGGTGGTTTTTAACCCATTTTTCCCCTTCAACGCAGTTTTTCAGTTGCAAAGTGATGGTTTTTCACGAAGTTTTGCCCCCAAATTGTAGTTTTCACTCTCATTCAGGGGAATTTTCGCTCTGAAAAGAAGGATTTGATCTCAAAACGAGAGATTTCGCCACAAACCCATTGGTTTTATTGCCTCGTTTGAGGATTTTCGCTCCTAAAATTAATTATTTTGCCCGAAAAGGAGGACTTTTGCCCTTAAATCACTGTGGGTTTTGCCTCATTTGGGGATTTTCTCTCCTAAAATTAATTATTTTGCCCGAAAATGAGGATTTTTGCCCCTAAATCACTGTGGGTTTTGCCTCATTTGGGGATTTTCTCTCCTAGAATTAATTATTTTGACCGAAAATGAGGACTTTTACCCCTAAATCACTGTGGGTTTTGCCTCATTTGGGGATTTTCTCTCCTAGAATTAATTATTTTGACCGAAAAGGAGGATTTTTGCCCCTAAATCACTGTGGGTTTTGCCTCATTTGGGGGTTTTCACTCCTAAAGTCAATTTTTGTGTTGTGAAATGAGGGGCTTCACCCTCAAATAAGAAGGTTTGAGCACATTTTGGGTGTTTCAGCTCCTAAAACAAATAATAGAATCCTAAAGTGAAGGGGATTGTCCAAAAATGAGCAGCTTCGCCTCAAAAATAGGTGGTTTTATGCCCCATTTAGGGGTTTTTTCACTCAAAATCAATGATTTGATCCAAAAAATTGCCTCAAAATACGGACTTAAGTCCCCTTCTTCTTCCAGGAGTGTTTTTAAGCCTAAAAATATGTGGGTTTAGCTCAAAATTGCAGCATCCCAACGCGTTTAGTCCCCAAATGGTGGTTTTTAGCCCCAAAATGGTGATTTTTGCCCCCAAAAAGGGAGTTTATAACCTGCAAAATGAGGCATTTTGCCTCCAAACGGGCACTTTTGCCTCAAAATGAGGAGATTTACCCCTCAAAAAAAAAGATTTCAGCGTCTACATCAGAACGTGCCTCAAAAGAAAGGATTTTTGAGCCCAAAATGAGGGGTTTTGAGCGCAAAATGAGGATTTTTAGCCCCCAAAATAGGGGCGCGGCCCTTTTCATGGGCCTTTGTGGCCCCAGAATGAGGGGGTTCACCCTAAAAATGGGATATTTGTGCCCCAAAACATTGGGATTTGCTTTCAACAAAGAAAATACGGTCAAAGGGCTTTAAGAAAAGAGATTTTTAAGCCGCAAAATAGAGGGATTTGCCCTCAAGTGGCATTTTCAGCCCTAAAATGGAGGGGTTTGCCTGGAAAGAAAAGCTTTGTTCCCTGAAATGGAGTTTTCTGTCCTAAAAGAAGGTTTTTTTTTCTCCTTCCAGAGGTCTTATTTATTGATACGGAGTATTTTAGACTTAAAATGAACTTTTTGAACCTCAAAACTGGATTTTTTCCAGGATTCGATGGGATTTTCTTCCCTTTTGAGATTTTCCAGCCCCGAAATGGAGGTTTTCAGCCCTCAGAGTCCGAGCTTTGTTCAGCAAAATGCCTTTTTTTGTGGCCCTCGGATGTCTGAGTGGGGCTTTGAGGCATCAAAATGAGCTTTTCAGCCCCAAACGGGGGTTTATTTCAGTGTAGAGTGGATTTTTTTCACAGCCAAACCAGTTTTCCGCCCCCAAAATGGAGGTTTCCAGCCCCAAAATGGAGGTCCTACTCCCGCATAGCATCTTTGTGCTCCCAAATGCCATTTTTCTGCCTCAAAGTAAGGCGGTTTTGCCCTAAAATTGATACTTTTCACCCCTAAATTGACATTTAAAATAGTATTTCTATCACACGACGATCATTTCACCCCCAAAATAAGTGGCTTTGCCCCAAAATAGGTTTTTATTCTTCAGGAATAGGGATTTTTGTGCCTCATAATATCATTTCCTGTCTTAAAAGATATTTTCCAGCCCCAATATGAACGTTTTCAGTAACAAAATCAGACTTTTCCCACCCAAAAGCGCGATTTTGCTCTCAAAACGGACCCTTTTGGCCTCAGAATGAGATCTTTGTATCCCCAAAGGGAGTTTTCAGCCCTTAAAATGGACTTTTTCCGCCCCAAAATGGCCTCTTTGTTCTCCGAAATGCCTCAAAAAAAGGCTTTTCTCCACCCGAAAGAGGTTTTTTTCACGGCACAATGACATTTTTGCCTCTTTTTACCCTTTTTTAGTCTCAAAACAACCTCATCTCATTGCGGTATCGCTATTTTTCTGCGAGAGCCCTTTTTGTTCCCTCAAATACATCCATTTTGGCGCCAAAATGGCGGATTTCAACCCAAGAATTGATCCTTTTTTCCCCAAATAAACCACTTTTCAGCCCACAATTAAATTTTTTAGCCCCAAATACCCTTTCCTCAGCCCAGAAATCAGATTTATTTTGAAGAAAACCCCAAAAAATCCTAAAAACACCAATTTTTTTCCCCTAAAAATCACTCTTTTAGCCCGAAAATGCACATTTTTGGTCACAGGTTTGCGCTTTTAACCCCAAATATCTCATTTTTAACCTATTGCTCCCCTGAAAAGCACTTTACTTTTACCGAAAACAGTATTTTTAAACCCAAATTACTGCGTTTAACTTTTTTCTCTCATTAAATGCGTTTTACTTTGGCCAAAACGACGCTTTTTAACCAAAATCACCATTTTTAACCCCTTCCTCCACTTAAATGCATTTTACTTTGGCCAAAATGATACTTTTTAACAAAAATCACCATTTTTAACCCCTTCCTCCACTTTTCCGTTTGCCAAAATGATACTTTTTAACAAAAATCACCATTTTTAACCCCTTAAATGTGTTTTCCATTTGCCAAAATGATACTTTTTAACCAAAATCACCATTTTTAACCCCTTCCTCCACTTAAATGCATTTTACTTTGGCCAAAATGATACTTTTTAACAAAAATCACCATTTTTAACCCCTTCCTCCACTTTTCCGTTTGCCAAAATGATACTTTTTAACAAAAATCACCATTTTTAACCCCTTAAATGTGTTTTCCATTTGCCAAAATGATACTTTTTAACCAAAATCACCATTTTTAACCCCTTCCTCCACTTAAATGCATTTTACTTTGGCCAAAATGATACTTTTTAACAAAAATCACCATTTTTAACCCCTTCCTCCACTTTTCCGTTTGCCAAAATGATACTTTTTAACAAAAATCACCATTTTTAACCCCTTAAATGCATTTTCCATTTGCCAAAACGAAGCTTTTTAACCAAAATCACCATTTTTAACCCCTTTCTCCACTTAAATGCAGTTTCCATTTGCCAAAACGATACTTTTTAACCAAAATCACCATTTTTAACCCCTTTCTCCACTTAAATGCATTTTCCATTTGCCAAAACGAAGCTTTTTAACAAAAATCACCATTTTTAACCCCTTTCTCCACTTAAATGCAGTTTCCATTTGCCAAAGCGATGCTTTTTAACCAAAATCACCATTTTTAACCCCTTTCTCCACTTAAATGCATTTTCCATTTGCCAAAATGATACTTTTTAATGTAAATGACCCCTTTTTAACCCATTTCTCCACTTTTTGACCCCATTTTGGGGGTGATTTGGGCAGTTTTCACCCACAGGGCGTGGCCCACCCCCACCCCCTTTGTTCGCGCCGCTCCTCCTCCGCTTTGGGTTGAATTTTGGGGGAGAAAGATGGGAATTTGGGGGGGAAAGAGGATTTACTGGAGGGGAAAAAATGGGATTTTTTTGGTGTTCGGATGGTTTTGGGGGCGTTTTTGGAATTAAAAGGGTTTTCGCTGCGGTTCTGTGGCCTTTTCCGGTTCCCGCCTGTTTAGGGGAGGAGGTGGGGCCCGATTCTGGCTCCGCCCCTTTGGTAGCCCGGATGGGATAAGGCCTGTCCTACTCCAGATTGGCTCCCGATTCCTGTTCCCGCTCCAGATTGGCTCCAGATCCCCCATTCCCTCTCCAGATAGAGACTCCAGGACCCCATTCTCGCTCCAGAATGGCTCCAGGTTCCCTGTTCCCACTCCAGATTCCCTATTCCCACTCTGGATTGGCCCCAGATCCCCCATTCGCACTCCGGATTGGCTCCAGTTTCTCCATTCCTGCCCCGCATTGACTCTGGTTCCTCCATTCCTACTCTGGGTTGACTCCAGATCCCCCCCTTCCCGTTCTGGATTGACTCCAGAACCCCTGTTCTCACTCCAGATTGACTCCAGAAGCCCCATTCCCACTCCGTATTGGCTCCAAAACCCACATTCCCTCTCCAGATTCCCCTGTTCTCACTCCAGATTGACTCCAGAAGCCCCATTCCCTCTCCAGGTTCCCCTGTTCTCACTCCAGATTGACTCTCGATCCCCTATTCCCACTCCCGCCCTCCCTGTTCCTACTCTGGATTTGTCCCGGATCCCCCATTCCTGCTCCAAATGCCCCATTCTCCCTTTGGATTGGCTCCGGTTCCTTCATTCTCACTTCAGAGTGACTCCAGGCCCCCTATTCCTGCTCTGGATTGACTCCAGATCCCCAGTTCCCTCTCCAGGTTCCCCCATTCTCACTCTGCATTGGCTCCAGATGCCCCTGTTCCCATTCTGGATTGACTCCAGATCCCCCTTTCCTGCTCTGGATTGGCCCCAGATTCCCCATTCCTGCTCCAGATTCCCTGTTTCTCAGTTCAGATTGACTCCAGATCCCCTGTTCCCATTCCAACACCCTCATTCTCACTCCGGATTGACTCAAGCTCCGCCAGTCCCACTCCAGATTGACTCCAGATCCCCTGTTCCCCCTCCCAACACCCCCATTATCACTCCGGATTGACTCGAGCTCCTCCAGCCCGACTCCAGATTGACTCCAGATCCCCCGTTCCCACTCCAACCCCCCCATTTTCACTCCGGAGTGACTCGAGCTCCTCCAGTCCCACTCCAGATTGACTCCAGATCCCCCATTCCTGCTCTGGATTAACTCCAGATCTCCTGTTCCCATTCCGAACACCCCCATTCTCACTCCGGATTGACTCGAGCTCCTCCAGTCCCACTCCAAATTGACTCCAGAACCCCTGTTCGCATTCCGAACACCCCCATTCTCACTTTGGATTGACTCGAGCTCCTCCAGTCCCACTCCAGATCCCCCGTTCCCACTCCGGATTGACTCAATCGCCTCCAGTCCCACTCCAGATGCCCCATTCTCACTCTGGATTGACTCGAGCTCCTCCAGTCCCACTCCAGATTGACTCCAGATCTCCTATTCCCGCTCCAACACCCCCATTCTCACTCTGGATTGACTCGAGCTCCTCCAGTCCCACTCCAGATTGACTCCAGATCCCCCATTCCCGCTCCAACACCCCCATTCCCACTCTGGATTGACTTGAGCTCCTCCAGTCCCACTCCAGATCCCCCATTCCCACTCCGGATTGACTCGAGCTCCTCCAGTCCCACTCCAGATTGACTCCAGATCTCCTGTTCCCATCCCAACACCCCCATTCTCACTCCAGTCCCACTCCAGATCCCCCATTCCCACTCTGGATTGACTTGAGCTCCTCCAGTCCCACTCCAGATCTCCTGTTCCCACTCCCAACACCCCCATTCTCACTCTGGATTGACTCGAGCTCCTCCAGTCCCACTCCAGATTGACTCCGGATCCCCCATTCCTGCTCCAATCCCCCCCATTCCCACTCCGGATTGACTCGAGCTCCTCCAGTCCCACTCCAGATCCCCCATTCCCACTCCGGATCGACTCGAGCTCCTCCAGTCCCACTCCGGATTGACTCCAGATCTCCTATTCCCACTCCCAACTCCCTCATTCTCACTCTGGATTGACTCGAGCTCCTCCACTCCCACTCCGGATTGACTCCAGATCCCTTTTTTTCCCCCCCCAGTTCTGGGAGGTGATCAGCGACGAGCACGGCATTGACCCCACCGGCACCTACCATGGCGACAGTGACCTCCAACTCGACCGCATCAGCGTTTACTATAACGAGGCCACCGGTAACGATGTCCCTTCGGAATTCCCAGCCTGGGAGGGGAGGGTTTCTTGGGATTTGGGAAGCGGGGAAGGTGACTCCATCTTATCAACAGGCGGCAAATACGTCCCTCGAGCCATCCTGGTGGACCTGGAGCCGGGAACCATGGACTCGGTGAGGTCAGGACCTTTCGGGCAGATCTTCAGGCCGGACAACTTTGTCTTTGGTGAGTGAACATCACGTTCTGGTGGCCACCAGGCTCGTGGTGGTGGCCCCAAGGGGTTGTGAGGGTGGGATGGAGGATCTCGAGGTGCTTGAAGGTCCAGAAAGAGGGTTGAAGTGGTGGTGGAGGCCCTTGAGGAGCATAAAGTCTTCATGCGTGGGTTGAGGACCCTCAAGGAGGTCTCTAAAGAGGGTTGTGGAGGTCCTCAAGGAACATGAAGGTCCCAAGAGTGGGCTTGGAGATCCCTGAAGAGCTTCTTGGGGGGTCTTTGAGGTTCTTGAAGTGCCTCAAAGAGCTCGAAGTGAAGGTGGAGAAGGGTGGGAAGAGTAGAGAAGGTCCCCCGAGGCTCTTTGTGTCGCTGAGGGGGGGGGTTGGAGGCCTTCAAGGAGGTGCTGAAGGTTCTTGGGAGGTCCTTGAAGATCTCAAAGGCTTCAGGGGTGGGGGGATCAAGATCCAGAAGGTCATCAGGGTTGGTTTGACGTTCCCTGGAGGTTGGATGGAGGTCTCCAAGGGTTGGATTGAGGGCCATGAGGTGGTCAGGGTTGGTTTAAAGGTCCTCAAGGGTTGGATCAGAGTCCACGGTGATGAGATGGAGGTCATCAAGATTGGTTTGACGTTCCCTAGAGGTTGGATGGAGGTCCATGAGGTGGTCAGGGTTGGTGTGGAGGTCTCCAAGGGTAGGATTGAGGGCCATGAGGTGGTCAGGGTTGGTTTAAAGGTCCTCAGGGGTTGGATTAAAGGTCCTCAAGGGTTGGATTGAGGGCCATGAGGTGGTCCAGGTTGGTTTAAAGCTCCTCAAGGGTTGAATCGAGGTCTGCAGTGATGAGATGGAGGTGATCAAGGTTGGTTTGACGTTCCCCAGAGGTTGGATGGAGGTCTCCAAGGGTAGAATTGAGGGCCATGAGGTGGTCAGGGTTGGTTTAAAGGTCCCCAAGGGTAGAATTGAAGGCCATGAGGTGGTCAGGGTTGGTTTAAAGCTCCTCAAGGGTTGGGTTGAGGTCCATGAGGTGGTCAGGGGTTGGTTTAAAGGTCCTCAGGGGTTGGATTAAAGGTCCTCAAGGGTTGGATTGAGGGCCATGAGGTGGTCAGGGTTGGTTTAAAGGTCCTCAAGGGTTGGATTGAGGGCCATGAGGTGGTCAGGGTTGGTTTAAAGGCCCTCAAGGGTTGGATCGTGGTCCGCAGCGATGCGATGGAGTTGATCAAAGTTGCCGTGAAGGCCACGAGGAGTGAGCTTTGAGCTCCAGAAGGTGCTCAAAGCTGACGAGAAGATCCCCGGCGGTGGCCTTGAGGTCCCTCTTGTGACCTTTTCCATGTCTGTGTGTCCCTCCCACCCCAGGCCAAAGCGGCGCAGGCAACAACTGGGCCAAAGGCCACTACACGGAAGGGGCGGAGCTGGTGGACTCCGTCCTGGATGTGGTGAGGAAGGAAGCCGAGAGCTGCGATTGTCTCCAGGGTTTCCAATTAACCCATTCCCTTGGCGGCGGCACCGGTTCCGGGATGGGAACCCTTTTGATCTCTAAAATCCGGGAAGAATATCCCGATCGTATCATGAATACCTTTAGCGTCGTTCCTTCTCCGAAGGTTTCCGATACCGTGGTAGAACCTTACAACGCCACTTTATCCGTTCATCAATTGGTGGAAAACACCGACGAAACGTATTGCATCGATAACGAAGCTCTCTACGACATTTGCTTCCGTACCCTCAAGTTGACCACACCCACTTACGGTGACCTCAACCACCTCGTTTCGGCCACCATGAGCGGCGTCACCACTTGTTTACGTTTTCCGGGTCAACTCAACGCCGATCTCCGGAAATTGGCCGTCAATATGGTTCCTTTCCCGCGCCTCCATTTTTTTATGCCCGGTTTCGCTCCGTTAACCTCTCGGGGAAGTCAACAATACCGAGCTCTCACCGTTCCCGAATTAACCCAACAAGTTTTCGACGCGAAAAACATGATGGCCGCTTGCGATCCTCGCCACGGGCGTTACTTAACGGTGGCCGCCGTTTTCCGCGGCCGAATGTCCATGAAAGAAGTCGACGAACAAATGTTAAACGTCCAAAACAAAAACAGCTCTTATTTCGTCGAATGGATTCCCAACAACGTGAAAACGGCTGTTTGTGACATCCCACCTCGTGGCCTCAAGATGGCCGTCACCTTCATCGGGAACAGTACGGCCATCCAAGAGCTTTTCAAGAGGATTTCCGAGCAGTTTACCGCCATGTTCCGACGGAAGGCCTTTCTCCATTGGTACACGGGCGAAGGGATGGATGAGATGGAGTTCACCGAAGCCGAAAGCAACATGAACGATCTCGTCTCCGAGTATCAGCAGTACCAGGACGCCACCGCCGAGGAGGAGGAGGACTTCGGAGAAGAAGCTGAAGAAGAAGCTTGAGAAGATGGTCTTGGCCTTCACCACCATCGGAGAACGTCATTGTCATCCTCGGAGAGCCCTTTGTCCTTCAGCGGCGGTCTTGGAGAGCCCTCGATCTTCATCGTCTTCATCCCTGGAGAGCCTTTGTCCTTCACTGTTGTCCTTGGAGAGCCCTCGATCTTCATCGTCTTCATCCCTGGAGAGCCTTTGTCCTTCACCGTTGTCCTCGGAGAGCCCTTTGTCCTTCACCGTTGTCCTTGGAGAACCCTTTGTCCTTCAGCGGTGGTCTTGGAGAGCCCTCGATCTTCATCGTCTTCATCCCTGGAGAGCCTTTGTCCTTCACCGTTGTCCTCGAAGAGCCCTCGATCTTCATCGTCTTCATCCCTGGAGAGCCTTTGTCCTTCACCGTTGTCCTCGGAGAGCCCTTTGTCCTTCACCGTTGTCCTCGGAGAGCCTTTAGTCCTTCAGCGGCGGTCTTGGAGAACCCTCGATCTTCATCGTCTTCATCCCTGGAGAGCCTTTGTCCTTCACCGTTGTCCTCGGAGATCCTTTAGTCCTTCAGCGGCGTTCTTGGAGAGCCCTCGATCTTCATCATCTTCATCCCTGGAGAGCCTTTGTCCTTCACCGTTGTCCTCGGAGAGCCCTTTGTCCTTCACCGTTGTCCTCGGAGAGCCCTTTGTCCTTCACCGTTGTCCTCGGAGAGCCCTTAGTCCTTCAGCGGCGGTCTTGGAGAACCTTTGTCCTTCACCGTTGTCCTTGAAGAACCCTCGATCTTCATCGTCTTCATCCTTGGAGAGCCCTTTGTCCTTCACTGTTGTCCTCGGAGAGTTCTCGGCCTTCGTCATCGTCCTCGGCCTTCGTCATCGTCCTCGGCCTTTGTCATCGGCCTTCGTCATTGTTCTCGGCCTTCATCTGTGTTCACGAGGAGCCCTCGACCTTCATCGTCCTCCAGAACCTTCAGGAGAGTCCTTGGTCTTCACTGTCACCAGAAAGCACTTGGCCATCGTCTTTGGAGAGTCCTCACCCTTCGTTGTCCTCCTGAACCTTCTCAGAGACTTTGGTTTCCATCATGGTTGACTTCAGAGTCCTTTGTGGAGAGCCTTTGGTCTTCCCCGATGTCACCAGAAGGCATTAAGGCCATGGGTGGAGAGCTCTTGGAGCCATTGTCCTTCACCGATGGCCACTGAGAACCTTCCATCATCGTCACCGGAGCCGTTGTCCTTCACCAATGGCCACCGAGAACCTTCATCCATCGTCCCCGGAGCCGTTGTCCTTCACTGATGGCCACTGAGAACCTTCATCCATCGTCATGAGAGCCTTCATCATCATCTCTGGAGCTGTTGTCCTTCACCGATGGCCACTGAGAACCTTCATCATCGTCACCGGAGCCGTTGTCCTTCACCGATGGCCACCGAGAACCTTCATCCATTGTCACCAGAGCCGTTGTCCTTCACTGATGGCCACTGAGAACCTTCATCCATCGTCACGAGAGCCTTCCTCATCGTCTCTGGAGCCGTTGTCCTTCACCGATGGCCACCGAGAACCTTCATCATCGTCACCAGAGCCGTTGTCCTTCACTGATGGCCACCGAGAACCTTCATCCATCATCACAAGAACCTTCATCATCGTCCCTGGAGCCGTTGTCCTTCACCGATGGCCACCGAGAACCTTCCTCATCGTCCCCAGAGCCGTTGTCCTTCACTGATGGCCACCGAGAACCTTCCTCATCGTCCCCAGAGCCGTTGTCCTTCACCGATGGCCACCGAGAACCTTCATCCATCGTCACGAGAACCTTCATCATCGTCTCTGGAGCCGTTGTCCTTCACCGATGGCCACCGAGAACCTTCATCCATCGTCCCCAGAGCCGTTGTCCTTCACCGATGGCCACCGAGAACCTTCATCATCGTCCCCAGAGCCGTTGTCCTTCACCGATGGCCACCGAGAACCATCGTCATCGTCGCCACCACCGCTTCAGCTCTTCGTCTCCGCCGCGAACCTCCATCGCTGTCATCGTTGGTGACGTCACCGCTAAATTCTTGTCCCCCGCGCGGCGCCGGTTCCCCCTGAGCCACCGCTGAGGGCCCTCCGTGTCCCCTCCTGTCCCTTTGTGTCCCCTCCGTGTCCCTTCGTGTCCTCTCTGCCACTTCGGGGGTGGTTTTTTTGCCCCTTTTTCCGCTTTTTTTTGTTGTTGTTTTCGTTCCTTTTTTTTCCCCCCTTTGGGTTTTGTTTTTTCATATTGAAAAGCGTCACCGGGTCGGGAATAAACGCCCGAGAGCCGAAGCCACCGCTGCGTCACCTTCCGGTGTCCCCTTCCCCCCGCCTGAAGCCACTTCCGGTGGCCCTGACACCGTCACAGATGGACTCGAGCGCCTCTGGTCCCACTCCGGATTGACTCCGGATCCCCCATTCCCACTCCAATCCCCCCATTCTCACTCCGGATTGACTCGAGCTCCTCCAATCCCACTCCAGATTGACTCCAGAGCCCTCATTCCCGCTCCAATCCCCTCATTCTCACTCCGGATTGACTCGAGCTCCTCCAGTCCCACTCCAGATTGACTCCAGATCCCCTGTTCCCTCTCCAACCCCCCATTCTCACTCCAGATTGACTCCAGGTCCCCCATTCCTGCTCCAGATTCCCCATTTCTCACTCCGGATTGACTCCAGATCCCCTGTTCCCATTCCGAACACCCCCATTCTCACTCTGGATTGACTCGAGCGCCTCCAGTCCCACTCCAAATTGACTCCAGATCCCCTGTTCCTGCTCCGGATTGACTCCAGATCCCCCATTCCCACTCCAATCCTCCCATTCTCACTCCGGATTGACTCGAGCGCCTCCAGTCCCACTCCAGATTGACTCCGGATCCCCTATTCCCGCTCCAACACCCCCATTCTCACTCCAGATTGACTCAAGCTCCTCCAGTCCCACTCCAAATTGACTCCAGATCCCCCGTTCCTGCTCTGGATTGACTCGAGCTCCTCCAGTCCCACTCCAGATTGATTCCGGATCCCCCATTCCTGCTCCAATCCCCCCATTCTCACTCCAGATTGACTCGAGCTCCTCCAGTCCCACTCCAGATTGACTCCAGATCCCCCATTCCCACTCCAATCCCCCCATTCTCACTCCAGATTGACTCGAGCTCCTCCAGTCCCACTCCGGATTGACTCCGGATCCCCCATTCCTGCTCTGGATTGGCCCCAGAGCCTCCATTCCTGCTCCAGATTCCCCATTTCTCACTCCGGATTGACTCCAGATCCCCCATTCCAGCTCCAATCCCCCCATTCTCACTCCAGATTGACTCGAGCGCCTCCAGTCCCACTCCAGATTGACTCCAGATCCCCCATTCCCGCTCCAATCCCCCCATTCTCACTCCGGATTGACTCGAGCGCCTCCAGTCCCACTCTGGATTGACTCCAGATCCCCCATTCCCACTCCAACCCCCCCATTCTCACTCCGGATTGCCTCAAGCTCCTCCTGTCTCCTTCCATGTCCTCTTCCCTGTCCCACATCCAAAGCCACCGCTGTCCTCCGGTGGCACTTCCGGTGTCCTTTGTCACCTCCTGTGTCCCCTTCGATGTCTTCCGTCACCTCCAGATCCAAACCCACCCCTGTGTCCCCTTCCAGGTCCCCTCAGTGTCCCCTCATCCCCGCGAAGGACTCAGCGCTGTCCCTGCGGACGCAACAGCTTTAATAGTTTGGGGACACGGTGGCACTGTGGGGTGGTGGCACTTTGGGGACGACAGGAGCCCCTGAGGGTGGTGGCATCTCCTGGGGCCGTGGTGGCACTTTGGGGACAACAGTGGCTCCGGGAATGGTGGCACTTTGGGGACAATGAAGGCTCTGGGGATGGTGGCACTTTGGGGACAATAGAAGCTCCTGAGGGTGGTGGCATCTCATGAGGATGTGGTGGCACTTTGGGGACAACAGTAGCTCCAGGAATGGTGGCACTTTGGGGACAACAGTGGCTCTGTGGGTGGTGGCATCTCATGAGGATGTGGTGGCACTTTGGGGACAACAGTAGCTCCGGGGATGGTGGCACTTTGGGGACAACAGTGGCTCTGCGGGTGGTGGCATCTCATGGGGATGTGGTGGCACTTTGGGGACAACAGGAGCCCCTGAGGGTGGTGGCATCTCATGAGGACGTGGTGGCACTTTGGGGACAACAGAAGCT